>NW_006911312.1:0-203318 GCF_000523455.1 Bipolaris oryzae ATCC 44560 | reverse complement strand
CCCCTCCCCCCCGCAACCACCACCCTAGTAAAAAGCATCATTTTCAAACATCCCGCCCATAGCCCTGCCCTCATGACTCGCCTTCCACTCATCCAACAAGACCATAATCTCCTGTCTCGTATCCTCAATAATACCATCCATCTTGATATCATTCTTATCGTACCCAAACGGATCCTCCAACTGCACGCCAATCCCCTCGATACCATAGAGCGTAAACGTGACAATGGCGACAACAAGCACACTCCACCACTTGTAGTCATCGACAATGGCAAAGGGCAGGACGCAAGCGTAGAGGGCGAGGACTTGCTTTTGGTGGATGAGATGCGCGACGGGGATGGGGGTGGAGCGGATCGTTTCCATGCGGCCGTAGGCATCGACTAGCGAGTTGATTTGCACGCTCATTTGTGAGGACAAGGGCGCGTTGAACCAGCCGCGGTCGGCGCCGCGCCGGATGTAGCCTTCGATCAGGATGGTGAGTTGGAGTGGGAGGCCTAGGCCTTGGTCTTCGTAGCCCATTAGCCCGTCGGGCAGGAGCGAGACGTATTCGTCCTTTTTGGTGTGGACGATGCCATCGCCGTTCTCGAGGGTGAGGGTGGATTGGCCGAGTAAAGGCGTGGTGGAGGTGCTTTGGGCGGCGCTCGAGGAGGCGGTGCGGTCAATGTAGCTGGGGCGCCGGGAGACGGGGCGGGAGCGCTGCGAGGAGAAGGAGGTTGGGTGGGGAGGGAGGGCGGCGAGGCTGGCTGGAGGGATGTTGAATTCGGCGCGGAGGTTGTGTTTGATGGAGTATAAGACGGCGATGAGGACGCGGACGATGCGTTCGGTGTCTCGACGCTGTTCTTCGGTTGCGTAGCCGTCCTTGTCGCGCGAGTTGACGAGGGAGATTCGCGCAAGGTTGCGGACGGCGGTGTTGATGGTTGTCAGACAGTTTCGTCCCGTCCAGAAGCGGTCGTAACTTGTGCTGTTGCGGAAGACGAGCATCAGGCCTACGACTATGGAGAGCGAGGGGATGATGGTCGACGGGATGCTGATCGAGTCGACATAGCGGGTGTCGATGTATACGATAAGGACGGTAAAGAGCGAGTGCAGAATCACGGGCAAGAGAATGATGTCGTGCACCGCGCCCTTGGAGAAGCGCAGCACAAGTGGTATACGGCGGGGCTTGCGGCGAAAGGCATGGGCGAGGGGGTACGTCGGGCGACGCGCAGGGACGTCGGGCGTCGTCGACATTGTTGGTGTTGTGTTTGGTTTGCACAACAACAAAACGAGCGAAGTGTGCCGCTGAGAAGGGGGGGGGGGCAGGAATGGTGATGTTTTCCAAGCAAGCAGGATTAAAGGATTCTAGGCACCCGTGCTCTTCTCTTTTTTCCCGCAATGAAACCAGCCCGCCCGCCTTGTAGACGTGGCGGTGTGAAGTGGGGAGTCGTGGGGAGATATGGCAAGATATCGAGTCGACAAGGATGCCAAATACGAGGCCCCAGAAAGCTTGTCAAATGCGTGTTGATGTCATGCGTCTTGCTGGTAGTAGCATGTTAAACGTTGTTACATCTTGTATCGGTATGTGACCCCCCCCCCCCTTCCATGCTTTAAAGTTGGCAGCCGAGACATGCGACAGAAGCGCCGAAGTTAAGACGCATGTAGATCGCCAATGCGTTTGGGTGTGTGGTGTCCAGGGTCCAACATCGATCACATGCAAAGTTTAATACTAGGCTAGCTAGCCCTGCACGTCCCCGGCTAATGACGCGCGATAGCCCTACAAGTTGGAGTAGATAGGATAATCCGGAATATCGCTTATATAACCTTAATCTTGCTCGTATTCGAATATTCAGATTCCACAAACCGATATTGGGGTACGAAATATTCGTAATCCATTTTTGTGTTCTGAGCGACATGGCACCAATATAGTCTGCTTCTGGGTAAATAAGTCATTTGTGTTCACGTTTGATGTATTTTGGGACGCACTTTGATATTTAGTCTTATTTCGAAATGTCAGATCCTTATTTCAATGGTTTCATTCATATATACAAATTTCGTATCCCTTTCGTTAAAAATCTCTGCGATACCAACACCAGCTCTCTGGTAGCAGGATGTGGCAATCCCTCGTTGCGACTTGCTCACTGGCCGTAGCGAACGACAGCCTCATTTTGACTGTCCTACACTCTTGTTTTTTCCTTGCGCCACTGCTTTCATACTCTTGCATGATGCAGTTTACCAACCGGAGCAAGCAACAAAGTTGTTACCGCTAGCACCAGTGTGCGTAATCTCTCCCGCACGTTGACCCCGAGTGTTGAAAATGACACGATCGGCACCAGGCGAGCCTGCAAGAAATCAAAATCAGTAAACAAAGAAGAAGATTGAAAAGAAAAAGGATGTCTTAATCAAAACTAAGAAGCAAAAAGTCACTTACCACCAGTGTACGCTCCCGATGTCCTAAGCGGAAACTCCTGGTACGGTCCGGAAACCAAAAACGAAAAGCCCTCGTAGTTGTTGTACGTATGGGGGTAAGTCGAGCTACCAGCCTGGTCGCCGTTCTGGTAGTAACTGTAGCCCGCGTTACGGGCAGTTGTGACCTGCGCAGAGGTGTAGCATGTCGACCCGCACTTTACGTAGCACGACTGTCTGGACTCGACGGCAGCGAGAACATCAAGGGATTCCGCGGAGTCGGTTGTAGGGAGAGCGAGGGCGAGAGTGGGGAGGAGAGACAGGAGAAGAGTGGAGAACTGCATGGTGAATGATTGTTGGTTCGAGTGAGTGGAAGGAACAGTGGACGACAACGAGGGTGAGGTGCAATGGGAAACCGGTGGTTGTTTCTTGACACTTGCAAGTATCGATTGAGGGGGGGGGATATTCACTACCCTTTATATACTTCAAAGATAGAGTAATCAAGGGCTTACTTTTTTTTTATGCGACCCAACGGACACGCCGCCAAACTGGCCATGCTCGCAGGAAAAAAAGGCCACCAACTCTTTTCTTACTTGCGCTTTGCATGCCCTGAGGCTTGGTTGGGATATGTACGAAAAACGAAAATCATAACCAAACTGCGTAGTCGACCTCCGGGCTTAGACCTACTCTGGAAGGCCAAACCACCCCAAGTGTCCCCCCGGAAACACATCAGCAAGTCACGCAGAAAGTAATTCCCGTATGACCCGAACGGGGAAAAGTGTGAAAAGGGCAAATCTAACGTATCTCGCCGGTCCGGTCCTCAATTCTACATACTTTCTCGTGTTTCGTTTCTCGAGAGATAACTGGGATGCTAGATCCTTGTCCATCACCGTTTCAAACACTGTATATCTCCAAGAGTCTCGTTGATGTACTTTTCCATTCCCCCCTTTTAATTCGCCATGCACACTCACCCTTTCATCTTAGACATAACCCCTCCATAATCTCACATAGTACCCCGTTCCCAAGCGCTACACATCTAACAGCCCCGCTCCCACCCACATGTTTCACCTTATCCATCTCATTCGGCAGCGCCCTCCCACTTCCTCCATGGGCCTCCCTCGCTACTCAACCTTAACCATAGTTAATCAAGCAAACCGGGTTGGTCGCCCCTGTTGAGCTAAGCAGCGCACATGTGCGCGTTCGATAGGCTGGTTGGACGTGCGGAATCGGCGGCGTTACTTACTTACCTATCGACGCGGGGACTAGTGCCGGATGGGGAAGGTGGGCTAGAGCAGCTAGCGATTTGGCGACAGTGTGAGCGGTTTCGGGAGTTTTGTTTGGATGGATGGACGGGTGCAGCGGGATTGCCCGGTGTGCGTGGGTGATCTGAGATTGCTGGATGGAGATGAGGAGAAGGGGAATTGAGGGGGGGGGGGGGGAGGGGGGATTGGGGGGGGGGGGGGGCAGATGAGGGGGTAAGATGGAGGATTTGCTTCATTAGGTCAACGGGATATGCGTTGAGGTCAAGTCGGGATTTTGCTTTTTTATGTTCAATTGAGTTTATTGACCGAGCGCAGGAAAGGGTATATCCATGTGGTGTGTGTATCTTTCTTCCCCCCAAGACGTACTACCCCACTGCCGTATCACCGACGGCAATGGTGCATGCAGGAAGCGGCTATTTTTAATAGCTTCTTGTCATCCTCACGTGGGACTTACGATAGGATGAGAGATATCTGGAAGGCATCTATGCAGTCTTGCTCCATGCATCAATCAGCATAGATCCGCCCGCAACCATGCCGCAAAAGCCTATGCCCGCATCGCCGAGGAGCCCCTGCTCTAGTGACCAATGCACTGTCATTGGGGCATATGCAAGATTCGATACCAGATCTTTCCACCAAACCCAGTTCTCTTCCTTTTCCGCTCTTATACTCTCTTCCAATTTAATCTTGTCCTCCTTTTCTCCGTCTCCGTTGACTACAGGCGCAGAGGAAGACGGCGAGCGGTTAATTCGCATGACACCGAGACGAACAACTTCAATACCAACATACGCAGCCCAGAACCGCGCACTCCAGATCCACCATTCGTTCTCTCGTGCCTTTCCAGCGTCGCCGTTCCATCTTGCTGATGTCAAGGCTCCCTTTGAGCTGAGATATGCACCACCTTCTAGAACCTGGCAGACTACGCACGACGTGATAGACGCCCACGTCAAGGCGCGCAGCGTCTTTTCCTTTGCGCCAGCATTCTCAGGTAAGGGGTCCTGGTACGTCGATCTCCCCCAAGTGTATATACCTACCAAACTCCATAAACGCACAAAGATTCGATAGTCGGATATGAGGTCAGCCACTGCTTTTGCACTTCCTACTGTCTGGGCTATGAGTTTGGTGCTGGCGGGTGCTGGTAGAGTGGCTATAAGCGTTTCGCCAGGAAACAGTACTCCATCTGCTTTCTCGGCGATTTCGGTCGCGATGCTGGCTAACCTTTTCTCGAGGAGGCGGGATAAGAGCGCGTGAACCAGAGTAAGTGTGTAGCATGTTGTGCAGAGAAGGGCGTCAGTGCCTTCGGGAGTCGATAATAGTTTTGCGAGGCGGAAAATGGTGCGGTCTGTACCACTGGCGGCTTTGGTAATGTATTTCAGGAGCAAAAAGCGTAACTTGCGTATCAATGATGAGCGCGTGGGTGGTTCTGGCGCCGCACCAGGCAGCGGAGAAGGCTCTCCGGCAGTTTCCGAGGAAATCGTGCTTGCCGCAGGATTCGGGTGTTCCGTCATGGCGATAGGATGCAGCTCCCGCAGAACACGATCAAAAAAATTAGGTGAGACGAGTGTTATTGAAGCATGGTGTTGTTGGAAATCGGATCAAGCAGCAAGAGGTCACGCATTACCTGAGCATGTTGGCCGAGATTTGCTCGGAACAGGCCATGGCGCGTCATCAGCGGACACGTGCAGGGTCCATGTGCTGATAGCCAACTAGCAGTTGTAAACTTTGCATGTGATTGATTTTAGACCCTGGATAAAGCATACCTAACCTCTACCATTCTTATCTATGTATCTATGTATCTCTATATATACTTACGGCATAGGTGACGCTTTCTTCAAGCTGCCCATCCGACTCTTTCCTCTTTGCCCTGGGCGTTGCCCCTGACGGTCGCTTTGCGGCGCCTTTTCAGTCTTCTTTTCGCGCGGCACTGTTCCGCTCCCTACCTTCATTCTTACCGTGGTGAGGAGATAATAGAGTAGCGCGGCACTATTCCGCTATTTGAATTTATTTCCGCTCTGGTAACTAGATAATATTCCAGAGTACTAAGCGCTCCGCACAGGTATTTTATATAGTTACATAAGCTATTGAGGCTACACTTGTTCAGCGCACTGTAGCTTCTGTCTCTCTTCATGTATTAGCCTTTCAGCTCTATTCTAGAGTGCACAGTCTTTCGGTCTTGGCTTTTTGTCAGTTCATTGGTCCTACTATTACTCTGGGTGCTTGTGCTGGCAGAAGCTATGTATGGGTACGCACAGCAAGGAGCACATCTGCATGGCCTGATCAGCGAAGTTTTAAGCTCGATAAAATCTACTCCTAAAGATAGGATTGGGGCTAGAACTGGTCTATACATAATTGATTGAATTGGATTCTAAAACACTAGTGAAAGCATGCAAGCTAGACATGCATTGAGGGGGGAATATCATTCATAGCCGTTATGCAAACAATTCAAACCGTCCTAGACACGCAGAGTCATAGCCATAGTTCTGTGATGGAACACATTCTCGGAAAACATAGGCTGATTAAAGGATATCCATCGCTGTTCCTTGACACATTCCTGCTCCCTACTTCTGATGCTAGATTGAGACCAAACTTTGGTTGCTGACGCCATGACTAGGAGTTCAATACTAGTACTTTCCACCTGGCGGCGGCTGGCCGTACTGCTGCTGACCTGGGTACCCACCAGGGCCACCCTGTGGTGGTCGCTGACCATACTGGCCTGGTGGAGGAGCACCGTACTGGCCTGGTGGAGGAGCTCCATACTGGCCTGGAGGAGGAGCGCCATATTGGCCTTGTGGGGGTGGCGCGCCATACTGGCCCTGTCCTGGTGGGGGGCCTCCGTACTGACCCGGTGGTGGGCCGCCGTATTGGCCTGGCGGAGCACCATACTGACCTGGAGGTGCGCCATATCCACCAGGTGCTTGGTGGTTAGTCTTTTCGTCCTTGGAGTCGTAGCTACGGTCAATGGCGCCAAGAAGAAGCTTGATGATCCATAGATCGGGTGTGAGATCAACAGGAGGGTTGGCGCGCATCATCTCTTCTTGCTCGTTCTCAAAGTCTACCACAATGTTAGTGATATCCTAGATGCGGATTGACCAAACTTACTCGAGGTACAGTCAACCTCTGGTCCAATTACTGGGTGCTCATCAAGTTTACTGAGGAACTTCCTGGCAGCTTCATCGTTTCCGACCTGAGCGAACTCGAATGCAACGGCGCCGCGGCCATACTGTGGGAAACCCTTGAGAGTATCAAAAGCATACTGAATGGTGTCGAAGATGGCGTTCTGGGGCTCTCCAGCTGGCTGACCATCGGTGATGGCAATGACCAGTACCGGCTTGCTCAGCTGACCGTTCCTTGCCTTTTGGAGAACGATGCCGTCAATGACCTTTTGCCTCATAGCAGTTCCCATGGGTGTAAGACCCTTGAACTGCACGCCACGCATGATTTGCTCAATCTGAGCCTCAGAGGCCACACCATCCTGGAGAGGGCGGCCCTGCTGATCACGTGCGTTGGAAAGATCAGTGTTCATGAAGCGAAGAGAAATACCATCATGGTCAAAGAGTGTGGCAGCAAACGAGACTCGCTCCAGAATGAGGCGCAAATCCTTGATACGGCTTCCCTCCTCTTCGAACTGCATGGAGCCACTGTCATCTTCTACATGTCAGCTGCGCTCCATAGGCTGATTCGTGTAACCTACCGATATAGAGGACAATGTCGTACAAGGAAAGCTTGACAATATCATTTGCAATTTCCTTTGCGACACGCCAGCGCTGAATGACCTGGTTGATCTTGGGGCCTGCTTGTTGAGCGATCTGGGTAATCCTTGGGTCGTTTGGCGGGTAGAAGCCCTGGAGATTCTTCTCTTGAATACAGGCATTAAGAAGTTGCTTGTAGCCTTCTACCTCAGCGGGGCTGCTCTGAGATAGTTGCTGGGGAGGCGGGCCACCCGGGTATCCTCCCTGAGGTGGAGGAGCGCCGTATTGACCCTGTCCTGGTGGGCCCTGATTCGTACGTTAGTGATTGTTCGGACAGCTTTCGTATATAAGCAAAATGGGTTATCAAAAATGTGAAGCAAGTTGCAGAAAAAAACGTATAGGGTTCTAATGACGAAAGTTTGCACATTGGCGATCCAGTATCAAGTCCGTCAAGCATAAAGAGGTGGGAGAGCTGAGCAATACGAACATTTGGTGGGAAAGACGGTGAAAGAGGTTGGTTATACTGCTGGGGCGGCTGTCCATAGGCTGGCTGCTGTGGTTGCCCCCACTGTCCCTGCTGAGGCGGCTGGCCGTAGGGTTGCTGTCCATAGGGTTGCTGTCCGTAAGACTGTTGTCCATATGATTGCGGGGTTAGTGGTGGACTCCATGGCGCTGGTTGCGCCTGGCCAGTGTAGGGGGATTGAGGATATGGAGACTGAGGCTGCTGGCCTGGAGGCGGCGGGGGAGGTCTGTTGTAGCCAGACTGTCCTTGAGGATAAGGTGATGATGATGTGCCATAGGGAGCGGGCGGTTGTGAATAGGGAGACTGTGGTGGTGCATTTGAACCAGGGCGCGGGGGCATAGGCGGGCCAGGTTGTTGTTGTTGTTGTGCATATGGGTTTGGTGGTTGGCCCGCAGGCGGGGGCGGCTGGTAGGCGCTGTAGCTGGAAGCCATTTTGCTTGAGAGAGGCATGTGTGGCTAGAGGCCAAGGGCAGATTGTGGCGGGTAGAGTCCAGAGGGCGGGTAGAGTCCAAGAGGGCGGGGGGGTTTATTGGGAGTCAGAAGTGGAGTGGGGACTCGTCACGGCTTGCAAATGCCTAGTCTTGGGCGGTGGCGGGTACAGCAGGGCAGAGGGCGATGACGATGCAGGCAGAGCGGGAACTAGCAGCAAAAGAAAGAGCTTTGACTTACCCCGGGAGCGCCGGCACCTGGGGCACCTTGGGCACCTGGATATGCTTGGTACTGTTGCTGTCCAGGCTGCGTATATGTGTTAGTATTGGTGAGCGCTTTGGATGCCACCTGAGCACGGCACTTACATAGCCAGGCTGGCCACCAGGAGGCATGCCTGCTGCGGCATTTGCTGCAGCCATCTTGCTTGCGAGCTACATAAGGTCAGCCTAATCTGCCTGCGTATAGTGTATACACCTCGATGACGCAGGCGGGGTCATGGGGGATGGAGGGGCAGCCAAGCAATCACAGGATAACATACACCCATTGTTGTGTGTGCGTGTGCGTGTGTTGCTTCGGAGCTTCTCACGGTGTTGGAGGAGTTGAGGAAAAGCTTGACAAGGCTGATTTTCCAGGTGGAGCTCTCACGGTTATGAAGGAAGAAATGGCGGGTGAAGGAGCGTGGGTGCCTTGCACGCTGTTTGTGCGAAGGACGGCGCTGAGGCCCAGGTCAGCGCAACATGCTGGTCAGCTCCGCCCCAGCAGGCCACCATTGCACCGCCTGACGGGTCTTGTCATTGGCCATTGGCCCAGCGCGTTGGGCTTTGGGCGTGTATATGTGATGAAATGTGGGACATTTTGAGGCTGAGCTGTCACCAACCCTGTGAGGGCGCCATGTTTGTACAAGGGGCGCTTACGAACGAGCGGGGCATTCTCAGGCGAGTGCGAGTACATGGTCCTAGGAGCACTCTACCGGCCACCTGGACATATTTGTGCATGCATACTCTGTTTAGCGATCAATCATTTCACAAAGAATACATTTGTAGCTATTAGACCCTTTTACCCACTCCAATGGCGGGTCGAGCTCCGTTTCACTGCCACTGCACAGCCACCGCTGTGGCCGAAGCTGTGCCACCGAACATGATCACGCATACTACGTCATCCCACCACCTGATATCTGACAGCCCGTTGTCTTACCACGCTTATCCTAGTAATTTGAATTGAAGCTTGCAGCTCAAAGCGCGTGTCTCTGTGAAGATTCCACTTAACGCGGAGTGAAGGGAATAGCCACAGGATCAATTTGATATACCCAATATTGAGACATTAATGGGTATTGAATATGTTTCGCCAATTGAATTATTCCAAAAATGAAATAACAAAAGAAGCTATACCAAGCTTCGCAAGTGGCTTTCTGGGCATAATATCGCTCCCATAACTAACAACCCGTAAAAGAGACTCTGCAAATGTTACCAAGTGACTATCTCAATACTGTATTCAAAGGTGCGCCATCAAGGAAGATATGAAATACTAAATTTCGATTATGTTCTCAATTCTATACTGTAACATTGGGCCTGCATGTCAAAGCCACCCATCTGAAATCGGCACATACCTTAATTGCATCCGACCTCAAAATATTACCAGCATTCAAGCAAACAGCAGCTCGTCTTAAGTCTATCTTGATGTCGATCGCTCCCGTATCGCCCAAAGCTCCCCTCAGCTGTAAACAGGCGCCCGTTCACAGAACGCGACCATGCCCCGCAACCCCGCCATCACCACATCGTGTATACGGCGATTGGGCAGGTCCCCCTTCATACACGCCGCCAACACACAACAAGCCACTCTTCGCCCAGTAAAAGAAAACAAAAATCATGTCCAACCAAGCAATAAACAACGCGCGCTTCAGCGCCGAAGCCCTGGAATGGGATTCCAACAAGAAGCACGTGGAATCCACCACCAACGCCCTCGAAGCAATAAAACGCTACGTGCCCGCATTCAAAGAAGGTAGAAACAAAGGTACGCAACATGGATCCCTCAATTTCCAATTCATTTTACAACACAAAAACAAAACATTTACAGAAACCTAAAATAAAAAATGAAAAAAACCCAAAACCATCCAACCCCCCCCCCCCCAGGTTCCGAAAACTGATAATCGAAACCAGACCTCGACGTCCTAGAAATCGGCTGCGGCACCGGCCTTCTCTCCTTCATGCTCGCCCCCCACGTCCGCAGCCTAATCGGCGTCGACACCGCCGACGGCATGATCTCCGCCTTCAACCTCAAACTCGCCAACTTACCCACTGAGCACCCAAACCTCTGCTCTGTAAACCACTTCCTGACCAACCCTGACGCGCACGAGCTGCAAAGTGCCGCGGCACTACTGGCGACGCATAGGGGCGAGGAGGTAAAGCCGCCGTACGAGTACCGGTTTGATCTCGTCGTGTCGCATTTGACGCTACATCATATCCCGTCCATGCCGGAGATCCTGGCGACGATGCACAAGTGTTTGCGGCATGGGGGTGTGGTGGCACTGACGGATTATGAGGATTTTGGGCCCGAAGCTGTGCCGTTTCATCCTGTGAGTAAGCGGGCTGGGGTAGAGCGGCACGGGATTAAGAAACAAGAGATTGAAGACATGTTACTGGGGACGGGCTTCAACGAGGTTCGGGTTGAAGAGGCGTTTGTGTTGAGCAAGGAAGTAGAAGCTGAACATGGGAAACCGGCGAGGGAAATGGATTTTCCGTTTTTGATTTGCTTTGGTGTTAAGAGTTAGAAAGAAGAAAAAAAGAGAATGCGATGCAGGTAGAGATGACGGGGAGAGTGTATAAAAAGATTCAGAAATCTTTCATCAGGTCGTTCACGGCTTTGGCGGCGAAGCGTTTGCGTTCGCCTTCTTCCATGCCCTCACCCATTTCTTTGATAGCAACCACTTTCCGCATCATGACTTCGAGGTCTTCAACGTCTTTGTCGTCTGTCTCTCCCTCTTCATCGCCATCATACCCCGCAAGCGCGCTCTTCACGCCAAACAGCTCCATGTTCATTTCTGCCTCTTCGGCCTCAAAGCTATTCTCGAACCCTTCTTCATCTTCGCCAAAATCCAAGGCTGCACTGCTCTCCCACTCCGCTGCCTCGAGCGCTTCCCGCACCCGCTGCACACCCGTGGCTTCGCCAAACTCGTTTTTGCCCTTCTTCTCCGAGTCAATGTATTCGAAACCATAGTCCATGGCCAACTCTTCCCACTCCTCGTGGCTTTTGTCCAGGTACGGGGTGACAGATTGCGGCATCGCCACCGCTAGACATGCAATGTCGCCGCCATAGCCACACGCGCGTTCAATCACATCCGAGATGGCCTGCATCGTTTCTTTGACTCTATCTACATCTTTCTCTTCGACTGGTCTCTTGAAACAATATACCCATGCACCGAGCGCTGTGACAACTTCGCGGGCTTCTGGTTTGGTGAATTCGGTGCGCCATTCAGCAACGTTGGATAATTCGTCGACCCAGATGGGCACAGTGGCGGTATAATACTTGGTTTCAATGCGCAACTCGTGCGTAAGGCCGGCTGTGGTATTGGATGTGGGTTCTGGAGCGGAGCCTGTGAGCTCTGCAAGACAATTAGTGAATGGCGTACGAGCAACCACGTTGGAACATGCCCTTGAGAAGTGCTAGAACACCGGCATCTGGCGCCCCAACAATTAAAAGGCGTCGTGGATTCTTGATATCCATGCCCTCCGTGCCCTCCATGCTGTCCATATTGTGGCGTTGTGCTGGAAAAAGTGGTGGGTTGCGGAGTTCTCGGGGGTGAGCCCTCGATCTTTCTTTGTGGGGCAACAGGCTGCGATGATTAACAGCAACAGCGACTGCGCCTAGACTACACGCTAAATGCAGCAGAGACATACATGTCTTCAGATCATCACGTGTCACCCAATAGTTTCGCATTCTTTTGAAAATGAACAATCATCCGTGTTCCAAGGTATCATCAAATTTGCTATTCCGTTTTCAGCGTATGCCCCAGCAAAAATGACCTGGTATCATACCTGTCGGTGTATCCCCCTTGCCATTTATCAATCGCATCAAGTGCCTCCTCACAGCTGCTGCGCCTGGGATTGCTTGCTTGCTACTGCCGTTCAAGTTGTGTCTTTGCCGGAATTTCTCATATGGTTCAACGTCCACCTCCTCGAGTGCTAGCCCTCGCCCTGTTCACTGTGGCCCTACCGCGCGCAAGACCAACACCGCGACCCCTCGTACCTCTCGATCGAAACATGGGCGCGTTCCTATCCGTAGTTAGCACCTTACTCAGTGAAGGTTCCCTTGACAAGCCTACCTCAACATGTCCGGTACAATGAAGTATCGTACATGGCTTCCCCGGATGTATACTTGCTCAAGATGTGAGACACGACCGTCACGGGCGGTCACAGTAATGTCCTTTAGCTGCACGTTCATGTTGTCCTCAGCTGCGAACCCGTTAGCAGAGTTCAAGTGTTATAGATATGATAGAAGTCGGACCTTCAATCAGCTTGCCGCGGTAGACTTCGCCAGATGTGATTTCGAGCGTGACAATGTGGCCCTGTTGAAAGTCAGTACTGATATGGGAGAATTCGAGAACCGTGTTGCGCATACCGCTGCCTCATTGAGGAGCTTGATCGGAATACCGATAGTACTCGTCATCTTTAAAAAAAAATCGGGGTTTGGGCGGAGATTGGAGACTTGTAGCTAGTTATGCGCGTGCTGGAGGTTGCGAGGAAGACGTTCGGTGAAGATCCGCGAAAGGTGCTGAGTCGGATAATCGGGGTGAATGCGCTCGTTGTGCCGCCAAGATATTCGCCGAGTAACGCACTCGTCAGTTTCAGTAATGCTTCCAGAGGCACCGCGGTGGGTGGTTGTAGATAGTTTTGGTGCAGGCCTGCTGCGCGTACCAATATCGCTGTCTACAGAAAGTTGAAGGTTGAGCTTGGACCATTCCCTTAGTCATCACGTGCACGCGGATTTAGCCCTCTAAACTCATTCTTCTTTTCTCTGCTCTCCGCGTCAATATACAAAAGATCGGAGCTCATGTCAACGATTTGGCTTAGTCTTTGAATTAAGATATGGCCGATCATGCAAGCACAAAGCACGCTACAAACTGATGTCGAATTCCACTTTCCTAAACATGATCGTAGCCCCATGTACGACTTCACCTGTTTTTATCTATTTGCTTTATAGCGTACCAGATTCATCATCTTAGAAAAGAATGACAGGTTACGCCTCAGTCCGCTAGAATCGGGTATTAAAGAAAAAAACTTTGGTGTTGAAGTAAAAGCATCTAAACAAGAAACCTGTATAAAAACCCTGGAGCTTCAGCTTAGAGATTTACGTCAGTGAGACCCGGCTTTCGAACCCTGATAATTAGTTGGTAATCCTACCAATAATATGTACACCTCTCGATGAGTATGTGCGTATTAGGCACACCTCTATTGGGTACAACCAAATCAATTATGGTTGTGACGAAGACAGCAGAACAGCGAACTACGGTTGCGATGAAACAGCAGCACAACGAACCATGGTGTCAGACTATATAAGACAATATGCGCTGCTTTGGAACGAAATTAGAATACCGCCTCTGCCACAACAAACGGATTTCTAAATCTTCAATCTTTTCCACCTTTAAATCGTTCCAAATGTATATCGCTACAGCTCTCTCCATCCTTGCAGCTATAGCCACAATGGCATCCGCCGTCAAAATCCGATACTTCGAAGATGGTGTCTGTAGTCGCGCCGTAGTCATAATCAATAGACCAGCCAATGGACACTGTTACAACTACGCGCGCGAAAACGTTCACAGCGTGAACATAGCTGCTTGCGATAGCCGCTTCCCATGCGCTTGCTACTTGTACGAATATGCAGACTGCATGGGATACTATAGGACGCCAATAAATTTCGACGAAAAGACCTGTGCCAGTAACTGGAACGTTGCAACCTGGGGGTCCTTGAGGTGCTTCAGTTACTCAGAATGAATTTCGCCATCTAAGATACCTGTGGATGGATCATCCATCGCCACTCATGTTGGATCCGTTTCCGACCTCGTATATGTCGACATTTATGACAGCACTGCCTGGACGTATTTTCGATTCTGGAAGTTTAAGTGAGGGAGTCAGTCAGGAAGTTTGGCAAGAGGGTGGGCAATCGGAGATGATTGGCTTTGTTTCTATAAAAGGCCAAGAGCTCTGTTGTATGTTTCTTGTGGATAATATTAATTTAATTCACCTCTATCGATCAGTCAAGTGAGCAGCCAAGATTTGGTGTTCTAAACGTATCGATAATGAACTCAGCCCGGTAGTCACCATTCATACATCTCAAGTGAAATATGCCGTTGGGCAAGCCCACATTCGTCTCAACCCTCTTCCTTTCCTAATTCCCAAGGAAACAGGTAAATTCCCCGCTGCTCGGAACTATTCGGAATGCTCGGAACGCGCATCTCTCGCTGCTCACGAACTCGTTGTCTTCCCACAAAATACGTCACATCACCGCATCCCATACACGCTCCTAAAAAACCACCATGAATATCTCCGGCACATTAAACATCTTCCGCCTCTTGCGAGACCCCACCTTGTGCCTCCCCCAGCACACAATTTCAACATTCAACCAGCTCCCCATCCCCCTCAGCAAAGCCTTTCCACGCAAACAAGGCGAAAAAGAAGTCGACATTCGCGCCGTAATCCTAGACAAAGACAATTGCTTCGCTGTACCTCACACAGACGAGATATACGAACCCTACCAAGTAAGCTTATCCTCCCAAAAACCACCACTCCTACCATTACTATCACATTCCACATATAGTTTAACGGGTGAAGATGAAAACTCACATGACCAAAGGACCACTTCACCCGCCTCCGCGCTGCCTATCCCGGCCGCAAACTCCTCATTGTCTCAAACACAGCAGGTACATCCTCGGATCCCACCTGCGCCCAGGCAACGCGGCTAGAACGCAACACGGGCGTCATCGTACTGCGCCACTCGACCAAGAAGCCCGGGTGCAAAGACGACGTCATGGCGTATTTTGCGGCGCACCCGGAGACGGGGGTTACGCGGCCTGAGCATGTTGCTGTGGTGGGGGATCGGTTGAGTACGGATGTTATGATGGCGAATTTGATGGGGGGGTATGGGTTTTGGGTTAGGGATGGGGTGCAGGGGAGGGGGTTTGTAAGTTGATTTCTTTTTTTTCTTTTTTTTTCGTTCTTGATCGAAACTGACAGTGAGATCAGTTTGCGAGAATGGAGGATAGGTTACAGAGCTTTTTGTTTGGGAGAGGGTATTGTGCGCCTGATCCGAGTAGGAATCAGTTTGAATAGTCTGATGTGTGGTAGGATTGGCAAAGGGTGACTTTTTTAGTGGTTTTGAGCTTTCCTTTGAAGATAGTTTTCTTGAAAGCGTTGCGGGGTTTTCAACATACGTATTTTTTGGATTGATGTTACTGCAGGATTTGAGGCGAATGGCTAGTTCAGATGAGAGTGAGACAAAGTGTATCGGAGTGGCTGTGGAATCAATTATGATGAGGACGTAAGTATTGAGAAAAAGGATCAAGTATTGAGTACAACGCAAGATTAATCGTGAAAAAGAAACAGTGAATTCACAACCGATGAGGCATAGAAAAGTGGTCATTCAGTCAATCCAACAAAGTTGATTTGCAAGTCATATATACAATGCGACCTGTATCCTACAAACTAGACAAGATCGCGTCGTAATAGAATCATTTACATTGGGAACATGTCCAACCTGACCGGGAACCCCTCGAAAAAAGAGTGAAGTATATACAGAGTAGAAGAGCAGCCTATTCCAACCAGCGAGCACCTTGGCCACCCCAGTAACTCGCCTAATCGTCTCAAACCCACACTGGCTCATTTAGTTGGCAGCAGTCCACAGAGCAGGGCCAGGGAAGGGGTAAGAAGTAGGGTTAGTGTAGATGTTGAACAAGATACCAGGGGTGGTGGGGGTGTACAGGCTGGTACCTGGGACGCCGTTGGTAGGCTTGACAGTGCCGCTGCCTCCAACCTTGATGTTGATGCCTAAAATCCTTAGGTTAGCATCTTTATTACAAGCCTTATGCAATTCTTCGCGAACAGTCTCATCACAAGATAGAGGGAGGCCATAAACTTACACTGAGGGTACAGCTGAGCACCGTTAGCGCTGGAGCCGCCGTGCAGGGCGATAATCTCGTGGCGGACAACATAGTTGCCAGCGGCAAGCTTAGACGGCAGCTTAACAGAAGCCTTGAAGCCGTTCTTGATGAGGTTGTCAGTGACCCAGACGTTGGGGCTGACAATAGCCTCCTGGGCGAATTTGGACCAGCGGAGGTCGCTGGGGGACAAGCTTGAGCATTCACCTATTGGACCGGAAAAATTAGCTACCGCGATCCTTCTTCCAAATCAAGGCGGAGAAACTAGGGGAAGGGTGAAGCCATACCGTTGCAAGGAGCAATGTAGTGGATGATGGGACCCCTGTGGCTGTCTGGCCAGGTGTTCCACTCGAATTCGATGGTATCGCCGGGGTTAGCGTTGGCGTACAGCTTGCCCGGTGTGGCGCTCTTGTGGCAGTTTACGTCTGCGGATGAGGCTCTGTTGGGCTCAACAAAGCCGAGATCCTGGTTCAGAGAGTCCCAACCGGCGGTTGCAACGCGGTTGGTTCCTTGGTAGAACCAGACAGGGTCGGAGCCCTTGGTTGAGACACCCTTGATGTTGACAGTCTTGACGAAGCCGTGGGCGGATACGTTCTCAACGAGGAGGGCGGCAGCGCCGAGGAGGAGAGTGGAAGCGTGCATGGTTGCGTTTAGTGTCAAGCTATTGTTGCTGTGCTTGGAAGTGATTGTCGTGGGCTGTGGGTTTGGTTTCACGGCACTTCCGCTGCTTCTTATAGACGTGATTTTTTATTACACAAAGTCCTGAATAGGATGTTTCAATGGCCAAAGTCGTCCCAGGAAGGGCGCGGAGTGTCGTTCCGGGCTTGTCTTGGTAAATCAAGAAGTGCATAGTGCTCATAGATGACTATAAGCCCGTGGGGACCGACTAGTAGCAGTATTTTGGCATGGCCTACACAGGGCTACACAAAGCTTGTAGCATTCTGGTCTGGCGCTACGACTGTTTACTCGCCTTCCAAGGATTTTGGCACTAGGCAATGTGACTTTGGGTGGAGAAGTCGATATTACTACGATATTATATCCCCCCCTACACTGTGGCTGGAGCTTGCAGTTGCAGTGTATGAACCTGGTTTTCCCAGTGGGGCAATCTATTTCCCCCGGAAACCTCATATAAAATGCCGGTAGCGACTAATATAAACACGTAGCGAGTAGCGAATGACAACGAAACAACACTCGTAGCGATTTGGCGTCACCAATTCGGGAAATTTCTGAGGTTGGCGCATTTTGCATTATTCCGATTGCATCGGGGTTTGCTGATGCTGATAGGATTTCCGTGCTCATGTGTGATTCCCATCGCTCTTGGCTTCAATTTGTACTGCTGCAAGACATATCGGGGGTTGCTGGGTATAGTACGACTGCGCCGTGGCGTCATGGCGATTTCACAAAGTCCCACCTATAGCCACTGACTCCGACATGCAACTGTATTTCACCATCACTCGTTGTCGTTGGCGTAAAGCCCATGATTCACAAGCGCTCGGGTATATGGCACATGGACACGGTGCCAAGGCGGTAATTTCACGACGGTGAAGCTCGGTAAGAATGCTCAGTAGTCTTGGCCGCGCGAAGCGGAGAGTGTTGCGATGCGCGTGGTCTGGCTCTGCCGTCTAGCCTAGCCTTACCACCGAGCAGTAGTCCGAATAACGCCCTGTTTCGTTAGCTTACCCTAGGCACAGTGAAACAGCGAAGCACGTGCACGGAACGCTGGGCGAAGTAAGACCGTTAGCGACCGTTTTCCTGTTGGGAGTAGCGCGTCGCAAGATATGCATTCTGGTGGTCTGATTGCCTGATACTCGATCGAAGATTTGACGAAGATTTCCAGAAACAGCAGGCTTTGTAAGGCGGCCATTTCCGCTACCGCTAGTCAGCTATCTCCAATCACGTTTTGACAGTTTCTTCGGGCTATCGCCGACAGTCCGACCCAAACTGTCTGTGCATGCTGAACAATATCTCAAACTAGAACATAATCTGTACTCGGTGACTAAATGATGTTCAAGAGGAAGAAAAAAAATCTCCTAGATTAGAAATGACTACTTCAAAATCTCGATGAGTCAACATAGGAGTCGACGAATTTGAATGTATATATAAGCGGTTTGGTATATTGACTTGATTACACTAAGGGCTTTTAGACTACCTTTTCCTATTTTCATTTTTCGTATTTCCAGACGCACTAAAACGATAATGTCGACGCTCTGTCAACTGAATCTTGGCGCCTATGAAGAAGACAGAGCAAGAAATGATACGCGACTTGGCTGTAATAGCGGTACAGCTGTGTGTGAAAACGAGCAAGGACTTCCACGATGGCTCATACCCTCAGACCAACGGGGCTGGCGGCGGATAGTACAAAATTTCACGCCTGCATGGGTGCGCAAATCACCACCAGGGAATAGATGAAAGGAAAGCTAACATGATGGAAAGTTTGCAGTGACCATGGGCACAGGTATCGTGGCTGTTCTGCTTCACACGCTGTCAAATCTTTATCAAAGTTACCATGACTTGCTGAGAACTCTCAGCATCGTTTTCTTCATCCTGAACGTTGGCATTTTCTCGGTCATATTTGCCATATCAGTCTTGCGGTATACCTTGTTTCCAGCAACATGGACCCTGATGTTACGGCACCCTGTGCAGTCGCTCTTCCTTGGCACCATGCCCATGGGTTTCTCCACCATTGTCAACATGTTTGTTGCAATATGCGTACCGGCGTGGGGTGGATCAGCACCATATGTGGCATGGGGAATGTGGTGGCTAGACGTCGTCATCAGCGTTGCTTGTTGTCTATGGCTCCCATTTCAGATGTAGGTACCCTTTTCGCCCATCTTCGTTACTCACTACTGACATTTGCATAGGATGACACAACACAGGAACCAGCATGAGAAAATGACAGCAGCTTGGCTTCTGCCGATTGTCGCGTGCATAGTCGCAGCTGCATCTGGCGGTCTGGTGGCTTCCGTTCTGCCCAACGACAACCATGCCCTCATCACCATAATTACCAGTTATGTGCTCTGGAGTATGGGCCTTCCCCTTGCACTGGTGATTCTGACAATGTACTTCCATCGACTTACAATTCACCACCTTCCACCAAAGGAAGTCATTGTTAGCGTCTTCTTGCCTTTGGGACCGATGGGGCAGGGCGGTTACGCCGCAATGCAACTTGGAATTCAAGCATCCAAAGTCTTTCCAAGAACACAAACATTGCACCCACTGGCTGGTGGTATTCTGTATGTGCTTGGATGGATTACCGCATTAGTCCTTTGGGGGTTCGGACTTGTATGGCTTTTCTTCGCCGTGGCATCCATCAGCCGCAGCAGGTTTCCATGCAATCTTGGATGGTGGGGCTTTACGTTCCCAATTGGTGTATTTACCATGTCCACAATCACCATGGGACAGGAGATGCCATCGGCTTTCTTCAGAATTTTTGGGACGATGCTTGCTGTGGGTGTGATACTGCTTTGGCTCTTAGTTGCGGCAAGTACGGTTAAAAATGTGTTGTACGGCGATATATTTGTGGCACCCTGCTTGAAGGAGATGGAGAAGAGAGCTGCCGCGGAAGCGGAAATGAGGGCGTACAGGGATGTTTGATCTAGAATTGTGTGTATTTAGCTTCATGAACATCTAAGAAGATGATAACCCGTGTTTCGTCTTCCTATGCGACACTGTGAACAGTGTA
This sequence comes from Bipolaris oryzae ATCC 44560, assembly GCF_000523455.1. Taxonomy (NCBI): domain Eukaryota; kingdom Fungi; phylum Ascomycota; class Dothideomycetes; order Pleosporales; family Pleosporaceae; genus Bipolaris; species Bipolaris oryzae. The sequence continues at coordinate 183,211 of NW_006911312.1, read as the reverse complement.
TGCCGGAATGTCGTCGTGGTTTGTGTAGGAGGGCCTGGTACCCTAGGTATCTAACCGCACGAGCAAAGTTGCAGCTGAGACTGTATGGGCTCAACTGCGACGCGCGTAGGCCCATACATGAGGGAACCTACTACCCAAGAGCAGGACATCCATTTGCTGTTCAATATCCATAGTGCATTGTACCAACTCTTGCCTTTCACTCTATTGTGCCACCACATGTTCACCTTGACCAACACTCAGAATAATTGAAACCCGTTCCAATAAATGTATCCGAAGACAGCGAGCGCGCTTGTAGCCGCAAAAGGCAAGCTCATCTCCACCACGCTCCAAATCCAGAGAGTGCCCACTGGAGGAGCCGACTTCATGACGTAAAAGTATCCGTGTTGATTCCCCGAGTACACCAAGTAGCAGCCTGCGGCAATGGAGCCGGCGAAGAAGACCACATCTCGAACCTTGGGAAAGTGGTAGGCAATGTCGACGTGGGTAAGGTAGACCAGGACGACGAATATGGGCCAGGCTGTAGCGGCTCTCCAGATAATCTCAGTCCATATGATGTCCTCCCTGTACTGGTTGTATACAAGGACGTCGAGGGTGAGGTGTAGTGCTGCCATGGAGACGGAGTAGAGAACCGAGTCGCCTAAGGGTCCGATGGGAGGCCCTTGATCGTCGCCGACGGGCCTTGATGCCATGGCGGCTGCCCTAGCAGCCTTCCTGGCAGGATTCAATTCATCTAGCTCTCGTTGTCTCTCTTCTGCTAGGTCGAAAAGGGTCTTGCCCTTGGGTTTGGAGAAGTCCGGATGCCGAAGAATCATCTCGACTCCATCTTGGTCAATCTCGGTCGAAGGCTGCAGCCCGCCTCCAGTGGCTTTTGCATTGAATGCGGTACCTTTGGCGCGTCGCTCTTTCCTGTTGGACATGGTGGGTAGGGTAGAATAATAGGCGGATGGAATGAATTGGGGATGCAAGGGGAATGTTCGCGTGTGCGGCTCCTCGCAATGTCGAAGATGACGTGGGTCAAAGCGCGTGTCAGAACCGCCAGCGCCCTCCTACAGTCAACCTTACCCCCAACCATGAACCCGGCAGCATTCTCAAATTATTTGATACTTTACCTAGCACACTGTTGAAAAATTGGTTGGCTATGAATTGGACCGTCTGGGCATCGGTGCCCCTCCTTGTCTTCGCCTTCTGGATGTATACCAGCACTCTCAGTGCATCCTTCCCCACCCTGCACAACAAACGCATTTTGCTCCTCATAGCGCATCCAGATGACGAGGCCATGTTCTTTGCCCCGGCTCTGCTTGCATTGACGCGTCCAGAACACGGAAATCACGTCAAGATCCTGTGTTTGAGCAGTGGTATGATCAACGCCTCTCCTCACGTCTTCTCGAAGGGCCACCACTAATGCCAGCCGTATAACAGGCGATGCCGACGGGCTGGGCCACGTGCGCAAGAAAGAGCTAGTGAAGAGCGGGCTGCAATTGGGCATTCGGAGCGAAGATGACATTCTGGTCGTCGAGGACAAGTATGCGCTGCAAGGGCTGGCATTGTACACCTGACTGATTGTCATGCAGGAACTTCCCCGACTCCATGACCGTAACATGGCACCCTCGTCTAATATCCAACCTGCTTACCACGGCCTTTGCCCCAGGCATGTCTTCGATTTCTTCCAAGGACGCACCGCAGGCCACCATCGACGCCATCATCACATTTGACGCACACGGCATCTCTGGCCACCCCAATCACAAATCGCTCCATGCCGGAGCTCACAGCTTCCTCAAGGCGCTCATGCACCGTCACAGTGGCTGGGAGTGTCCTGTAAAACTGTACACGCTTACGACCATTCCCATCTTCCGCAAATACCTCGGCTTATTCGACGCCCCTGCTACCATCATTGGCGCAATGCTGCAAAAGAAGCAGCTGGGGGGGTTCCCAACTCCACTCCTGTTTGCCAGCTCACCGATCGGTTACAGGACGGCTCAGAAGGCCATGACTACTGCGCATGAGAGCCAGATGCGCTGGTTCCGCTGGGGCTGGATCACCCTATCACGCTACATGGTATTAAACGAGCTGAAACTCGAAAAGACTCTCTAATGCTGTTCTTGACCATGTCCGCCAGCCACCAGAAATCAGACAAAGACTGGAATCAGTATAATACCAGCCGTGGTCCGACACAATCGGTCGATTAACTGACCAGGGTGTGCATGGAGAGCTGACTTTCGGCCACTGATCCTATACGTTGGTTACGCGACAGCGCATGCACTGTTGCCGACAAACAAGGAGCGAACTCCCAGGCAGAATATCAGAGGCCCTAAACTTGTGTCACTACCAAGACAGGCAAGTCGGAAGCCGGAACTTAGGCCGCGGGTGAAGGCTCCACCCTTGGTGCGCTCCGGCGCGCTCGCGGGTGCGCGGCTTCATGGTTCCGTGTTGCTGGGACAGTCCTCCGCTACACAAGAAGTGCAAATTCAAATATGCTCCAGCTTTCCTAATCCTATACCATATCTCAGACTATCCACCTTTTTCGCGCGTCGGCTGAAAACCGTAAAGTCCGTTACATAGAAAGGAGGTAGGGTGTCCTGCCTCGGAGTTGCTCCTGTTCACGTGGATCGGACATCGGATTAGAAGGTACGCCGACCCAAGCGTCGACAACACCGCCACAGTTCGCAAACTCCAGCAGTAAGCTACTAGATGAATGGGTGGCTTGACACTCTCGACTGACGCATCGGGCTTCAGAAAGCACACTCCTACGACCGTAGCCTATTCCGCACGATCCCGGGTGTTGGTGTACATACTATGTTCACAGCACCCATCCTTCGCCTGCCAGTGGAGCTTCATTCGGAAATCATCAGACTCCTTGACATCCGCGATAGAGTCAACCTGGCCTCCACATCCCGCTACTTCAGATTCCTCATTCCTGCGCCAACGCACAACGAGCTTCTGATCGCTGAGGACAGCGCATGGGCAAAGTCGAGTCAGCTATATGCTTGTAAGGGTTGCCTGAATTTTTGGAGCTGGGCTAGCTTTGAGGACAGTATGAGGAAGGGGAAATGGTGTCGCAGTGGGACGTTGGCGAGTTCGAGACTATGTCTGAAATGCGGGGTAAACAGTGCGCTATACACTCCGGGTGTGCATCTCAGAGTTTGTAATAGGGTACACGTACTCTGCGCTCAATGTCGGCGACTAACGGATCAGATCGGTCGCCACGGCATGTGTACTGCATGCTCTCCTAATATGCCGCGAGATCACCAGCCTCAGTATTTCGACGATGACGACTGGACCTACATGAAAGACCGTATGTCCGACTGCAATCATATGCAAGAATTCAGTGACTGGCCTGAAGAAGAGCATTTATCTAGGTACTGAAACATTCAAAGCCACTTACAGTATTCGATTTGCACTGTCACAAAGGCGGCTGGAAACAACTACACTCTTCGCAGCAACTCAGACTGATGACTGTTTCTCGTCATCTTCGAACATAAAATTATGACACAACACCGCCGTTTGAGGATCAAAACTGTTGTACTACTAGCGCTTCTTTTCATTCGTACCTGTCACGGCCGTTCTTCACGCATCGTTCGTCAGTCGCTTCGTCACTTTACACGTCATGTGTGCCATCACAATCCACAATCGGTCTGCGGTTGTTAGCAAGATGTGTATAGGGCTTAATTCCAGACATTTATATTTCCCAGATATTTGGCGCGGAAGTTTTGGAAATGAGGCACAATTCAAAAAGAGTGTCCTGACTACACTTGATAATATACTTGTTCACATATTCTCAGCGTTGCTTGCCCGGTTAACGATACGATTGGGTATGGTTAATCCTAAGCCTAAAAGTAGGCCTGCCTCGCCTACATTACAGCATCCGGTCCCTCATCGACCTACTACTTTGCGAAGACGCATTTCTTCGGGCTTGGACACTTTCATGTCAGTCTTGCAGTTACGGAAGACAACTCCAAAGCAAGATCCAGCTCCACGCCCGATAACGGCACCTGTACCAATTCGACCACTTGCACAGCAAGGCATCAACATTGCCCAAGGTACAGAAAAACGAGACCTGGTTCCAGAGCTACACCGGCCAAACCTAGGTGAATCTGAGCATCCATGTCCGTATGACAGGACCAAGTACCACTCGTTCTCAAGCATTGAGCGTTCTCGATGCACCTTTTGCGGTATGCGATCATCCAGACCCAGCCCCAGCGAGCCCTGTAATGACTGTCGGTCCAGGAGCCCCTTTTCGCATATCAAAATGGGTTTTCGACAGAAACCGACGCCTGAGTATAGCAAAGACATAGGGTATCTCAATCCGGAGTTTTTCCTCAGATCAAGTACCTCATCTGATGAAGGCCCACGCATTGTGCCTCCAGAGATTGCAGCAAAGAGGATCGGCAACCCGCCCAGGAGAGCAGCGCTTCCCGTACCGCGCCCAGGAGCTATTAACAATATTCTCAATCCGCCCTCTGATCGCCCAGCATTCCGACCACTAGAACCTGACTCAATCTCCTCTTACGGAAACACTCTCAAGGGCAACGACATGAGAACCACCAGTCCCAAATTGCATTATCTACATGGCTTACCCGACTCGAAGGCATACCCGTATGTTCACAAGAAAGAAGTGAAGGAACACCTTGCCGCTATAGATGCTGGGCTATCAAGCCCCTTGGCTCAATTTGCATTTACTGTGAACCAGCAAAAGGAACGAAATCGATATACAGATTTCTCTGAGACGATATTCTACGGAAACAATCCTAGTCCAGCGCTAGTAAGCGATGTTCATAGGCTGTTCCCAGAGCAGAGTAGGCATAGCAATGTTGTCGTAGAGCATGTGCTGGTAGTGGGTGGGCCCGTCGTTCCCAAACAATCGCGGGCGCAGCACCACAGAAGTATTGATGAGCAGTTGTATGACAGCAATGCGTATGCACGAAAATCTCCAGCACTGCAGGCCCCACAATCGCGCAACTCGAGGCCATGTAGTCGGAATAAAACCCACAGCACTACGCCTATATGTTCAACTGATGAAAACTCCCGTAGAAATGAACGATCCACGCACAAACCCGGTCCTGGCCCCGAAAACATTCCCAGACTCAGAGGCGGCGCCGGAACCAATCAAGCATGTCTTGGATACGGCTTCTTATTCAAACAATTACTTCTCACATGCCACCGACCCGAGTACGATTCCAGCAGCGACACTGAAGACTCACCAGTCCGAATCCCAGACCCAGCCCAGATATCCCGAGCAATGCGCAGAGCCCAAGGTACTGCAACACTTCCCAAGAACCTGTCACGCACAACTGCTACATCGAGCATAGCGAGAAGCTCATCCAGCAATGCCCACAACAACACTCTCCCTCCATCTCGGACAGCCACTTTCACAGCCACATACACGCCTCCCCGCCCCCTTCTCTGCAATATGCCTTGTATCCCCTGCGCCTCCCCCATTCCTTCCCCAACTCAACCTCGCACTCAGGACTCTCTTATCAACTCCACCTACCCTCTATATACACCTCCAACTACCATACCGTGTCTAAGAGGCGGCGGGGGCTCCCCATCTGCGCTCCGTGATGAAGACAATTTGCCGCCGACACTGGTGTGGCTTGCGGGTCGGAAGAGGAGGAGTATTACGACCAAGACGTGGAAGGAGGGAAAGCCGAAGGTTAGGATGGGAGGGATGCTGGGGTGGGCAGTGTATGGGGCGAGGGCTGGGGAGGTACGGGGACAGGAAATGGGAGAGGGGAAGAATGCGAAGTCGGCAGGTGGTGGTGGCGTGGCGAAAGTCAAAGAAAGCGCGCCAAAAGAAATGCAGAAAGGTCCGGCAGAAGAAAAGAAAGAGAGTGTGGTGCAGGATCCTGTGCCAGAAGTTGCTGCAGGAGATGCGGTACCGTCGGCTAATGAAGGTGGTGCTGAGAAATGAAATGTAGGTATCGTGTCAAAAGTACTGTTTTCCCATTTTCCAAATCCAAGTATCTTACACTATGAAGGCCAAGTCAAGTATTCAAAGATTCAGAGCGGGATAAAGATCTCACTTTGAAATCCTGTCCTGCTCGTGCACATGCTTGATCTGATGTTGCGCATCCTTCTCAACTGCCTGTTTTCTCAGTGCCGCAATCTTATCATCGATCATAGCAATATCTGCTTCAACCCTCAACAGCTTCTCCTGCATCATCTTCTCGTAATCCTCATCGCTCAAGACTTGCATTGGACTCCATCTGCTCTTCGCAATCTTGTCCGTTAAAGTCTCCTTTGGCTTTTCTTCGCCCTTAGCTCTCAATTCCGCCAGTTCCTGAAGTTGACCAGAGTTTCTCGCATCAAGGTAGTTGTAACCTTGCTGTCCTAGCCAGCCTACGAGACTGAACATAAGAGTTCCAGGAATAACGTTGCGGGGACCTCGAAACAAGAAACCAAGAGTGAAGCCGGTTGATCCTCCGGCAATGGTAGAGGCGCGGACTTTGTCCGAGGGAGATGGGCTCAGGTCATCACGAGGGTAGATGGGGGCGCCTCGAGTAAGGTTCCACCAGTTTACGAGGCCATTCTGGTTGAGGAGTGAGGCGCGGAAACCCCAGAATGTTGATCCAAGAGCGAACCATTGGGCTCCTGAGACGATGGAAAACAAGACGGGTGTCTGGGTGCGGACTGTGCCGTATAAAGCACCGATTACCGTACCGGGAATTGCTGTGCTAGATTAGTTGTGTGTGCATGTCCCTAAAAGGCGTTGGGCTGGAATTAAGTTGAATGGTAGAGAAGAAAAGCAAAACATGATATTTGTCTCATTTTCCCGATCGGGGGATAATGTGTATGCTTAGAGTAAGGGAAATGGCAATGCGAAAATCCTAAGGGATAGTTTGTGTCTCAATGTCTGACCGGACAGCCACAATGGCAAAGTGGCAAGCGTACAACAGGCGACGATTACGTCAAGAAATGAGGCGAGCAAATACGTACCTGAGGCTCCACCGACCAAGGCGGCCTGTCTGGCAACCTCGAGAGGGTGTGTGACCTGGGCTGGGTCATATTTGCTGGTCATCACTCTCGCATGGATGCGACACACAAGGAGGCGATGCAGGGCAAGACGAGACAGTAGGGATCTAGAAGCGGCATGCGCAGTTGCATGGATGTGAAATGGATTTTGGGGATGACATAAGCGAGGCCCAACGGACGCACAGCTTAAGATTTCCGTTCGGGAAAGAAGAACTCACCCCACACACGAAACTACGGACACACCCCCGCAGCCAGAAGAACAACCCCGACCCAGAGTAGAAGACGCTCTTAGCACTCGAACCAGACAGCGCGCGGAAAAAATCCTTACGCGCGTAGTCTGCTAACCCGCAATCATGCGTGAGTCGCCTTGGGCTGCGCAAAGTGCGGCCGTCGCTCGCGAGCCGGCTTTTTTTTGCCCCGCTTCGTACTGCGACGACAGAGCAGACGCAAATGGCTAACGGTGGTTTTTTACAGCGCCCAAGAAGAAGGAACAGCAGAAGATGTCCCTGGGAGACTTCCTGGGAGATCAGAGTACGCCCCCTCCTTCACCGACCGGCCTCAGGCGCCACAGAGGACTGACCGAACACAGCGCTGGGATCATGGGCTGACGAGATGGAGGATGCGCCAATGCCAGGTGAGTTTCGCCATGTCGCACTTTGCAGCAACCTCGAGTACTAACTTTTGCAGGCACTGGTAAAATATACCCCGCCGACACTCGCGGCGCAAATATGCCTCGTTCCGTGTGCTAACGTTGCCGTAGGTGCTGGCGGCCGCTCCGGATACGGAGGCGACAGGCCCACATTCGGATCTGGAGGTGGCTTCGGTGGTGACCGCGGTGGTAGCTTCGGTGGGTAAACATGTGCAAGGCTTCTTCCTGCATGCGCTAACAATTCTTGCAGCTGACCGCGGATTCGCAACTCGCGAGGCTCTTCCTCTCCCCTCCAAGCCCCCGTACACCGCTCACTTGGGCAACCTCTCCTTCGACGCCACCGAAGGTGACGTAACCGACTTCTTCGCCGGCTGCGAAGTCACCAACGTACGCATTGTTGAAGACAAGCTGGACCGAAAGCCAAAGGGCTTTGGATATGTTGAGTTCGGCAGTGTAGATGGACTGAAGAAGGCTCTTGATCTCTCTGGCACATCATTCCAGGGCAGAAACATTCGCGTTAGCGTTGCTGAGCCTCGTACGCCACACACCTACTCCACCATCTGGAAAATTTACTGACATCATAATAGCCAAGGACCGCCCAGAGGCCCGCGATATCTCCGACTGGACTCGCAAGGGACCACTCCCCGACCTTCCAGGTCAGCGCAGCAACTCTGGACGGGGTGGTTTCGGCGCAGGTCGCGACCGTGGCTTCGACGCAGGATCAGATGCTGGTGGTGAACGCAGCGAACGTCGCCGCCCACCTCCATTCGAGAGTGACGGTAAGTCTCGTGATTTTGGTAACTGGGAGCGCCGTGGCCCTCTCTCGCCAGCTGCTGCACCTTCTCCCAGTGAGAGTGGCCGCACGCGAGGCTTCGAAGGAACACCCCGCGAGGGACGTAGACAGTCCCCAGCTTGGGGTGAAGGTCAAGGCACCGAGGGCTCACGCGGACCCCGTCGTGAGTTCCAGGAGAGACCGCATGTTGAGAGGCAACCTACTGCTGCAGAGGCCGACAACCAGTGGCGGTCCCGTATGCGCCCCGATGCGCCAGTCAAATCACCTACATCGACACCCGATGTCAGCACACCATCTTCGCCAGCACCAGCACCTGCTGCTCCTGCAGGTCGACCCCGCCTGAACCTGGCTAAGCGAACAGTCTCCGAGGCCCAGCCAGGCCCCGAATCCTCCACCCCTTCAGACAAGCCCAACCCCTTCGGTGCTGCCCGTCCCATTGACACTGCTGCGCGCGAAAGGGAGGTTGAAGAGAAGAGGCAATTGGCCCTCCGTCAGAAGAAGGAGGCCGACGAAAAGGCCCGTGAGGAGCGCAAGGCAAAGGAAGCTGCCGAGAAGGCCACACCTAAAGATTCAGCACAGCCTACCCCTACCAGGAAGGACGAGAACAGCACAGAGGAAAAGCCCAAGGCCAACTTTGAGATTCTCCAGCGTGTTGATGAGGGTAACTCGGCCGGTCAAGACGAGGACGCTCAGGGCGAGATAGTACAAGACAAGGCCGTCAAACCACAAGAGGTTGTCCGTGACCCACCGAAGTCGGAGGCAGGTTCGTGGAGGAGACAGTCCAACACAGCTGCTACGCCAGCTACCACAACCGAGACCATGGATGAAGATGGCTGGAGCACCGTCACCAAGCCGACTAAGAATGTCAAGAACAACCGCCGCGGTGGAGGCGCGCCAGCTCGCGCAATTGCGTCTTAGGTAGGCGTATCCGCTGTCTAAGGCTGGCCCGACATCCCGTCTGGCCCTGATATTATATCCGGATGATCGCAGCGCATATCAAACGGCGTGGTGGAGTCCTTTGCTTTCTAGGCCTGTACTGTCTACCGCAGCTATGATTTGTTGGGCGGTCCTTCGGTATCGTTGCATCCGTGCACTACATGGTCTTTTGCCTTATGCTTCGACGGCCTTGTTTATTCAAGCGCGATTTACAAGGCGCCCCGTGGCTGCTCAACCGCTGGGACGTATTATGAGCTTTCTTTCCTTTACGCCCGATAACGATGTTATCCCCTTGACGCTTCTCGTCTACAAAAGTATTGGTCTTTCCTCTTGGACCCTGCGGATCCGGTAGAACACAGGACATGCCATATTTTCCCCAATATTCCCCTTGCATGCAGTTCGACTGTTGGTATGGATGAGCTATGCTCACTAGTCGGTTTCCTATGATGGATCTTTTTGTTCAGTATGACATGAGAAGAGTGTGCACACATGTATTTAGCTGCGACTAGATTATGAAAGGGTCATCCACTCCACTCAGATGCATCGCTTCGAGCTTGTTGGTGTTTATGTTTGGAAACATTGCGTGCATGCTGCCTTAGGTCTGCAGACTATCGAGACGGCCATGGTAAGCAATTGGACACAGATAAACCCCATACCAAAGAACGGTACGCCCCACTAATGTCTACAGATGTAATTGTAATGGTTTTGTGAGGTGGTTTGCAGATAACGTTGAGTCGTAGCACTAAGGCACGATGATCGCCGCCATCCGACAGGGTTCAATCATGCATGATCCTGGTCTGTCCGCCACCATACGTCAGATGTGCTGAGTCTGTGTTCCAACTCTGACATCCTGCTTTAATAGCAACCGAATCACCATCTCCATTTCCTGACATTCTCCACAACTATAGTTCATTACGCAGCCCCCTTGTATCAAGAACATGTACATTTGAGTGGTGTTTTCAACTCGACGATATCAAGGACCCCTGCTTGTCTTGCGTTTGAGCCCTGAGTTGAAAGTCTATTTGTGTTGATGTACATTAGTACCTCGTCAGAAAGATAGAGGCGACAAGCGGTATCATGGGTTCCAAGTCGGCATCACCAGGGCCAAGTGCAAAGCCAGCAGCACCCATAAAGCAGACAAGGTCTCGGAAAGGCACTCCGCCCAGCCAGGCTGAGCAAGGAAGGGCTGGCTCCGCGGGAGGTGTCGTTTTGCCAAAAGGGAAAGTAGCGAGAGCATCGACTTCACCAGCAAAGAAAACTACAGCGGCAGCAGTTCGACCTACAGTTAATACAACTGCAGCCGAAGTAAAGACCCCAAGAAGAAAGCCTAGGAAGCTTAACAAAAGTCCCACCTCAACCCCTATCAGCTCCCCACCGTCACCCACCCGCACCAACATATCGAAAGGGAGCCCTTCTTCCTCCGAGCTTGAAGCCTTGAAGGCACGAGTCAGGGAGTTAGAAGCAAAGGTGGAGGAATTGTACAAGACAGGTGCGACTTCAGACGCTCGTGCAGGCCGTTCACCCCGCCGACGGGGCAAAGGACGAAAGGGTTCCACTACTACGGTTCAACTCACCCGCACCAACACAAACACAAGTGACGCAAGTGTCAACAACCCCAGAGTCCAAGAAGTCGTCGACCCCGACGAAGAAGACGCAGACGAAGAACTCGTCCGTCTAGAAGGCGAACTCGAAGTCGCCCGTCAAGACCTCGAACACTACCGCCCCAGAACCCGACGTGCCAAATCCGACGAGACCGAGTACGTCGAAGAAATCCCCCGACGCGCCAGCAACGGAGGAGGCACAGAGCGACAAGTAACGCTCAGCGGCAGCTACCGCATCCCGATCCCCGCCTCCGTCAACCTCGAAGACGTCCAAACAATCAAATCCGGCGTCTCAGCCGCCCAAAACGTCGCTCGTTCCTTCCTCGAACAGCGTCGTGCTGCTGCCGCTGCTGCTCGTGCAAGTCAAGACACCCAGTCATCTCCATCTTCAGCATCGGCAAAAGTGCCAGCGTCCAAGACGCGGCCCCAGCGCAGTATGAGTTCGAATCTCGAAGTCGCGGTGGATAATCGCAATGGGAAGCAGAGCTGGAGCGATTGGATTGGCGGGTACAGTATGGCGATTACGAGGGCGGTGAGTAAGATTGAGCATGAGGCTGCGGTTGAGGCGCAGATGGCGAGGGGGAATGGTAGTGGTGCGAGGAGGACGAGTGTGCCGACATCGAAGAAGATGGCGGGGAAGAGGCCGGCGGCGAGGGCTACTTTGAGTGGGGAGCAGGTACATGGGCTTATGAGTTGAGGTGCTGCTGGCAGTTGTTGGCTGGGGGTTTCCAAATGTTGGTTCATGTTAGAATTATATAAAAAAACGATTTTTGGGAAATGGAATTGATTAGTAGCAAACTGAAATAAGGAGTTGGCATATGTATTTGATGGCAGACTATCTACACGAAACATACCCTGACATTGCGTTTCCACAACACTTCAAACCTACTGCTTAACATCAATCGGCGTCCCACCCTGCTCCCCACTCTTCAAGCAGCTCTCCAAAATCTCCAAATCCTTCAACGCCTCCTCGGGACTCTGCATCTCATTCCTTTTCCCCTCCTCCAAACTCTTCGCCCAAGCCTTAATCTCCTGCTTGACACCATTCCCTTCATCCGGGAACTCCTTGACCTCCTCCTTCTCCTCCCCCTGTCTCTTAACGACCACCTTCCCCCGCGAAACCGTCACCACCCCCTTCTCACACGCAACCACATACTCGGACCCTTGATCCGTCGTCCCCACCGAAATCGATAGACTCCCCGAACTCCCATTTTCAGCTTGTAAAACCGCATTCAGCGTATCTACAGGCGGAAGATGTTCCTGCAACTGCGCCGTAAACGCACTAACTCTCTTAACCTTCTGGCCCGCACCTTGGAGCAGCAAGCGCGTCGCAGCAACGAAATGTATGCCGCCGTCTAGAATGAAGCCGCCTTGGTGCTCGGGCTTCTTGCGCCACGCCGTCTCGTAGTACTTGCTGCCTACGGCAACGGGAAACATAACGCGAACGCGGAAACTGAGGAGGCGGCCGAGAGAGGCGAGTTGCTGCGAGGCCCAGATGTATGAGTCGATGAAGCGGAAGTTCTCGGCGACAGTGTACGTGGCGGATGTGTTGGAGGTGTTAGAGGTCCAGGCGAGGAGGGAGGAGGCGGTGCTGAGGTCCTTGGCTATGGGCTTTTCGGCGAAGACGTGTTTTCCGGCTGCCAGGGCTTTTTTGATGTAGTCTGGTTGAGCGGGGATGGGGAGGCTTTTTTGTTTGTTTGTTAGTATATTAGGAACTGGGTAGATTGGATGGTTGTATAATCGGGGTATATGTTACTCACGCGATAACCACGCCTTTAATGTCATCTCGTTTTAGCAAATCATCGAATTTCTTGCCGTCTTGGTCGTCGCTGTATAAATCTACGCCTGAGAGCTTTTCGGAGAGGGATTGGGCTGATTTGAGGGAGCGAGAGTAGACTGCTTTTAGGCTTAAGACGGGAGCATCTTGGATAGCTGGGAGATGTTCTTCTTTAGCGAAGATGCCGCTGCCGATGAGTGCGATTCCAATTGCCATTTTCTGATTGTGTTTATCAAGTCTGAGGAGCGTGATATGGGAAAGCAGTTTGAGATGGATTGGAAACCTCAATTCAGTATATAAGGTCGTCCTTCTACGGCTGTACTGCGGCTAAATGGTAATTTGTGGTCGATGATGGCATTCATTTCTTCCAATTGAAAACGCGATTGCACTTGTAGCGGGGTATGTTCGTGCTTCCCCACGATGGCCATGACGTCGGGAGCCATCCCGCATTTGGCAGACGTGACAGGCGTGCGTCCGCGGGCTCTCAATGTAAGTACACATAGTCTTGGTGCACTTCTCACCTTCACATATAGCTGCTTTTTGCACCCACATTCTCCTTGGTTCGTGTCTCAACGCAGTTTGAGATGGCTGGAGAAACCATTCGTACAACAGTCACGCGGTTTCCAGCAATCCCTCTGTACGCATAAGTACTCCTCTCATTGACACAAGTATTGTCGATGATCAATTCTTGGGCATTCTGATCTCCTCGTATTCTGTATCTTGGCAGCTAGTCAGGCTACAGAGATAGCTTGCGATGGTTACGGAAGCCTTTTGATGCCTAACTCCCCGGTTTGGCCCATGGCTTTCTGGAACACCTTCGCAGATACAAGATCTGCCATGTGTTTCGCATCAAGAAGTTGCTCCACTAACACGCCACGCTATCCAGATCAACATCAATCTTCGACACTACTGCAATCCTACAGTACTTACCCCAGAGATTTGCAAATTGTGCAGGATCGAATTCCATAGTGATATATCGAAGCCAAGTTTTCTAGCCGATGCCCAGGATGCGGCTTAAAGCAGGGGTGGAATGCAGCATCAACCTGCAACGACCATCACATCTGCCACTCGAACGCTTTGACATCCCAGCACCCGCAACCTCATTCGCTAACTCCCCGTCACAAAGCAACTGCCGAAGCTATGTTTTGCAGGATAAGCCTACGTGGCTGGAGCTGCTCCCGCAGAATGTTCTGACATGCTGAAACACAAAGTGCGTTGGAGATGGCTAATCCCTGGTGGCTCCCCAACCAACCCCATGTTGCCGGCAGTTGACTTTCTAGCGATCATCGCTAAAGGACGATCATGATTGACGAGAGATCGTCTCCCCAGGTGCTTCAGCCTAGTTTCGTTGCCTCTGGGTTGTGCCCTGACCGTCTTGGAACGGTGTGTGCTTGATATGGCCTGAGGTGATAAGGCGAGAGGGCCCTTGAGGAATATCAGAGCTGGTCTCAATACCTATGTTGTTCATCTATTTCATTGTGCATCTTTTATTTCAATTCTCTTAGACGCAAGTCGTCTTTTTTTTTTCTGACAAGCTGCTGGCAGCCTTTTTTTTCTCCCTCTATTTCGTTACGAGCCAATTACTGCTTGTGGATAGTCAAAATGGGCTTCGGTATTCTTGATGACCCTCATATGGCGGCTCCTCCTGGGACGTCGACCATTAATGACTCTGGGCCAGCTCGTGAGCTCTACCTAGCATGTATCTGAAGTATACAATACTGATTGCGTCTCAGTTGATTCGAAAGTCGACTCGAGCTACTTGAAGCGCGATGGAGATATAATCTTGCAACCACAACCGTCGGACAGTCCAAACGATCCTTTGAACTGGTGAGCCTAGTTTGTATTTGAATTGCGACCTTCATTGACAAGTCCAGGTCACCAATGAGAAAGGAGTGCATCATGGTCCTCCTTGCTTTCAGCTCCGGTGTCACAACAGCGTAAGTACTTCAAACGTGAGTCAATCTTCACATACTGATGGCAGCGTAGCCTCGGACCAATGGTAACGCCTGGTCTTCCACTTCTCGCAAAGAAGTACAATGTCAGTATCGACATGGTTTCGAGTCTCATCATCGGATTTCTTGCCTTCTGGATCGGCTTTACGACGTTCTTTACTGCTGCTGGAGCAAACATCTGGGGCAAGCGTCCCTTCTTCGTTATTTCGACAGTGATTCTCCTCGCTACTAACGTTTGGGGATTCTTCGCCAAGGTGTGTTGAACTTAGAAGTGTCATTTGGTCCTCAACTTACTTTAGCATAGTCATTTGTCTCCCTCGCTGTCATGCGTGTAATACAGGGTATTGCATCGGCTCCTCTCGAGACGCTCGTCACGTCAACCGTATCGGACATGTACTTTATCCATCAGCGAGGCACACGTATCGCAGTCTGGGGTTGCATGTTGTCTGCTGGAGTGCTGCTTGGGTACGTTTCTCTTCCAAGTCTGAACCTACGTACCCAACTAATAATCATCCAGTCAAGTCATCGCAGGCGCAATCATCGAAAACGTCTCGTTCGAAGCCACGTTTGGTATCTCAGCGCTCATCTTCATACCTATTCTCCTCGGTGTATACTTTTTGATTGTCGAAACTACATACTACGGTCCACGCCCCACGGCTGGGAAGCCCGGGTTTGATGGAAAAGACAACGACTCCATCGCTGAGTCGATGGCTGAACGCGATGAGCCTCTGCATACATACAAAAGCCAGCTCGCCATCTTCCGCGGTCGCATGTCGCCCGAGTCCTTCTGGAAGAACGCATGGAAGCCCGTACCCCTGATCGCCTTCCCCGCCGTGTTGTTCAGTACCATCGTGTACGGATCCTACTTCACCTGGCTCCTAACCATCTCCGTCCTCTCCGTCGGCGTCTTCTCCGCACCCCCGTACTCGCTGACCCCCGCTCAAGTCGGCCTCACCAACCTTCCTCTCCTGGCCGTTTCCCTCATCGGCTCGCCGCTCTCCGGCTGGACCGCCGACGCAATCGCAAAGTTCATGGCACGTCGCAACAAAGGCATCTTCGAGCCCGAGTTCCGTCTCACGCTCATGATCCCCGCGACCATCTTCGCAACAGTCGGTTTCCTGGGCTTTGGAATCAGTGTGTCGCGAGGATTGCCGATGGTGTGGCCCCTTGTCTTCATGTCGATTCACTCGTTGTCGGTGCCGTTTGCATCGACGGCCAGTCTGACTTACGTCATTGATTGCCACCCCCGCGATGCGAATCAGGCGTTTGTCACTATTAACTTTACAAAGGCTGTGTTTACGTTCATTGCGACGACGTATGCGAATGGCATCATGGCCAACGTGGGGCCGAGGGCGGTGTTTGATGGGATTACGCTTATCAATTTGGGTATTTGCATGCTTACCATTCCGGCGTACGTGTATGGAAAGAGGTTTAGGAGTTTGGTAAGTTTATTCTTTTTTTGTTTTTGAGTATTTTTTAGGGGGGTTATAGGGATTTTGCTAACAGTGTTGAATAGATTGCTCGAAGCTCTTTTGGAAAGAAAATCTCCGGTTAGTGACGAGATGGACGTGGACGCGAGATGCAAGTGCGGTGTGTATGAGCTTATACACAAGACAAGGATCAGATACTGAATGATTATGCGCTTACGTACACATGGTCCTTATATGCACGGTTTTCTTTTCGCAACAATCGATGGTTTTGCTTTAAGCTCTGGTGTTTGTTGTGCTGCGAGGGATTTCTCATGGAAGCCTGCTACTATAAAGTAGATGGAGCAATAGTAATCTACATGCTGCAACTCGTTCAATCAACCTCATGTAGGCTATAGCATCTCTAAGAATATCTAAGAAGTAGTACTCTTAAGCTAATAAGTAGCATGTAATATCACATAAACATACTCATCTAAATAGTGGTCCGTGAGCCCAAGCTTCGAGAAGGCTGGCTGCCGCATACAAAACAACTCGAAGAGGAACAACGACACGAGGGACCCTTGGCTAGATGACATTCACACTATACACATTTTCCATTTTTAGAAAGTTTTACATTTCTTAATTTGTATACCCTTGAGGGTAGTTATTCTAAAGTCATATCTGCGCCCCAATCTCCAGATTGTCATTCTCAGAGAGAGAGAGCAGGCGGGCAGGCAGGCGGGGTGTGGGGTTCCATATCCAGAACCCGATCATTCCAGATCAAATCATCCTCCCCTCCCCTTTCCATCGAGAACCCGTAGGTCTCGTCCATTTTCCAACATCGCAGTGTATAAAAAAAAAGCAGAAACCGAAGGGAAAAAAAAAGAAACCGAAATACTCCTAGTAGCGCCTTTTGTGCCCCCTTCCAAGTGGTCGTCTCTCCCCCTTCTTTTTTTTTGGGGGGGGGGGGGAATTCCTTTTTTGGTTGTTCACCAAACGTCCAAGTTTTTATTCGCGCTGATGAAGTGACGTTGGTAACCGCACACACACACAAACACAAAACGACCAGCGTCCGCGCCGCGAGAAAGGGAGGGGAGGTGGATGGATATGTCATGAAAGAGTTTGTCGCTTCAAGTACAAAAGATAAAAGTAGCAAATAAAGAAGAAGAGATTCTTCAGTTTGTGACTCTCCGGATGGCGTCGCCCGGTCTCGGCATGGCTTGTCTTTGGGAGGAGAACATCTGCGACATGGATTGTTGTTGTTGGGGCGACATGGAGATGGAGTAGCGCGGGCTGATGGGCGAAGTCAGGGATGACTTGCGTGCGGCGGAGTTGACGCTGGTTGTGATTGAGATGGGAGAGGGTGTGGGTGCGGATGAGGTTGCGGTCTTGAGGAAGACGCGGGCGGGGGGGAACTGGCTGATCGGAGGCATGGTGTGTGGTTGAGAGAGAGTGGCGGTCTAGGCCTTGTGTGGGATACAGAAGATTGAGGTTGGTATCTTTGTGGTAGTAGTAGATGAGTGCGCGTTTAATATGCAAGTGGTTTTGGGTGTGGTAGAGGTATTTTCGAGCAAAGGGTGACGTTGATGGTGGTTGCTTGATGCAGGGTGGTGGATTCCGGTATTCGGGCCTTTGGCAACTCGATGATGTTATTTGAGTGTAAGTCGTAGGCAAGTAAGTAGTGGTTTGCAGGGAGAGGATAAAAAGCAAGCTAGATAGGGTGGAGGACACGAGGGCTGATGTTATATATTGGTGAGTCGATCCAATCTTGACTCACCCTCGAGCTCGTCCGTCCATCCACCCGCCCAAGCCCGTTACCCTTGACCCACCGCCGACACACACGATCTGTTTCCGCATCCTCGGCGTAAAGCCCGCGTCAGAGTCACGAGCCGGCGCCCCGGTTCTAGTGGGCCATGCACAGGCGAGGTCAACTGGGCTGGCTATGACATGTGATGTGAAGGCCACACCGTTTGGAGCTACCACCCTTATGGCGGCCAAAAGGTTATAGGTCACCCCACATGCAACCCACCTACCGATCACTTCCCCCGGACATGCTAATAGTCTGTACATCCATCCATTCATCCATCCATACTCCACACACTGCCTATACACCCAATGCCTGCACACGGTATCGCGCAGAACCCGCGCTTTCCCAACCATGGGGGCCCAATCGGCCCATCACCCTCGTCCACCCACCTGTATTGGTTCCGGTGTGTGCGTGCAGATGGACATATCCGGTGTATGCAGCCTTTTCCCCTCATCCTTCTCCTCCCCTTATCCGGTCAGTTAGCTTCCATCACCCAGCATATCCGGCCGCGTGAGCAAGGCACCATTTCCGGATCGCGTGAGCAAGGCGAGAGAGAGAAAAAGAGCCGGCGCGGCCTTTTCCGTCGACTTGCGATATTTTTCCCAACTTGTTTCTCTATCTTGATCTTGATCTCCCTCTCTTTCCCCATCGTACTACTGCATGTCTCATGCCTGCAAAACACTCTAGCTCCCGCTGTACTTGCCACCCCCGGCTCCTTGGCTCACTCAATCTCAAAGGCGCGATGCGACGATGCGTAGCCTGCGGCTTTACACCACCACTATAATCACCACCACTATAATCACCACCACCATTTTACCACCAGTCTAAATCCACGCCCGCATTGCATGGCATCCAGTCTCTCCCATAGGACGCAACCCCCAACCTGACACAGAAACAGCACATGCATCCCTCACCGCCGTTGTGCGCATACGTACGTGCAATGCGACTACGCGGGGGGAACAGAGTGGGAGGGGGGTGGGAGAGAAAGAGGCGTACGTATTGGCAGCCGCCAGTCCAGTAACCTTGCGCACGTCAGACAGTGACGGTTGCACTTGACCCTCCAAAAGCCCATTGTAGTAATCGCCCATATCCCCTCTCCCTCCACTTCACCACCACGCACACCCGCCTACGCCCCTCCCGCTTCTAACTCGGCGATTCTCTCTCCCTTTCCCTTAACACCAAGATACGGAACAAACACGCATACGCCCTCTCCTCCGCTCCTCCCAACCGCCCACATAGAGGCCAAGCCAGCCAAGTCCGCTCCGCATAGTGTAGGCGGGTACACAGGATACACTACCTGAAGCTGTTTCTGTGCGAGGCCAGGGCGCTGGGACCCTTCCTCTAAGGGTTTTAGCCACTCTTCAATCACATCTTGATACTCTGACACTCTGACAGATAGAATGGGGGAAGGGGGGCCGTCTCTTGGCCTTATGCAACATACACAGGGCTAACGTACCTACCTACTACTGAACCCACAGACACATTGCCTAGATTCAGCAACACCAAAGGTATCTGTTTTTATGCGACCCATCAAGCTTGGGCCTCCGTTTGGCATGTGTGGGTTACGTGGGTTGTGGGTTGTGGGGTGGCAGTCGTATCTGCCAAATCTTTGCGTGTTTGAAAGTCAGCCCGCCTGCGTTTGAAGATTGCGGCTGGTTGCCAAGGCGGTGCTTGCTTTGGGTTGGCATTGTTTCGTGCTAATATTATGTGTTAATCACATGTAAAAGCGGACTAGAGTGACGATCGAAAAGGCTTGGGGCTGCTAGTCGTCCAAGGCTTGTTGTTGGTCATGCCATGTGAAGGGGTCATAAGGTAAGTCTGTGAGAGAGAGAGAGAGAGAGAGATGGAGCGTGGGGGTTACACGTCTAACGGTCATCTTGCACATAGTACAAAGGGTGGGCTTGATGCACCGTGACTGTGGCATCGAGATTGTGTCGTTTTTTCTTTCTTTCTTTCTTTCAACGGCATAATTTAATTCAGCCATTTAACTTCATATTTGCCCCCCCCCCCCCGTTGTCTTTCGTAGAGCGCTTGCATGCAGATCCCCAGAAAAAGCACAGTGTGCGGCGTGCTTGGAGGGTGTAGTGGGAGCCAACCACAGCAAAGGGCTACGGCGCCTTGGTATGAACCAGTGGGAGAGCTCCAGCTTGCAGCTCCCTAGTCAACTGTACCACAAGCACCCATCCACATCCACACACACATATCCGCTTTGGCATTTGCATTCATGGTACAACATGTCGTATCATATTACTTTTCTAATATACAAAGTTATCCGTCCTTTCGGCATTATATCCAATTCGTCAAGATAACTTGTCCTTTCTGCAACATGCGACGGCCTTGTCGAGAGCAATCGCCGTATACAAAGCCACCAACGCCAACACACTGTTGCGCCATGCCATGCACGCGCATGTCCAGTTGGCATGCCATCACACTCGTATAGCATGAATATCCCAAGCCTTTTGTATCGTAGGTGCTCGACGTGTCTAGGCCTTGGGCTTGGCCTTGGGAGTGCCGCTGCGGACGCGTTTCGCTTCGGGCCGCTGGAGGTGCGAGACGGGAATCCAGCTCTCGTCATAGGCCTTGGCACCAGACGTGACAGCGGGACCATCAGCACCGACAACGGCAACCTGGTCGGCAGGGTCAACCTTCTTGGTCTGACCCGAAGACATCCTGGCGCGCTCACCACCCTTGCCGTGGCCCTTCTTCTGGGGGAAGAAGGTGCTGATCCAGGTGTTGTAGATGAAGTAGACGGTTCCGCCAAAGGCACCAAGGACGACAAGGTAAAGGAAGAGGCTAGAGGCGCAAGTCAGTTATGACACAATCATAAAAGTAGGGCAGATCTGCAGAGAACGTACATTTGAGGATCAAAGAAGCTGTTGGGGGCCTCGACAATGCTAACAGTCTCGTTGTAAGCGGGAACGGTGAATACGGTATTGTTGGCGCCCTTCAACACGGTAATGAGTTCCAAGCGTAGGTTTTGGGGGTGCATGTCGAGAGTGAAGCTGTAAGGAACAGTCTCCTCGGCGCCAGCGGGAATCTCGATCGAGTAGCGCTTCGAAGTAAGGTTGCGGACGATTTGAGATTTGCCGGCGACTTCAGAGACGAGCGAGCCGCCAACAACGGAAACACCAATGGGCGTGGGCTCATTGTTGGTGACGGAAAGACGTGCCTCGGTGGCATGGCCGTTGACGAGCTTCACGCCGAAAATCTCAGATTGTGGGAATGAGACAGAGACGGCGACATTGACATTGGGTGTCTGCGGCTCCGTGACTTGCTCTTGGACCTTTTCAGCCTGTGAGTTGGTGGTTAGCCATCTGATGTCATGTGTCGTCACAACATGTCAAACTCACCTCAGCTGCGGCAAAGGCACCAAGTGCGCGCAAGGAGAGCAGGAGCAGAGTAGAGGATCGCCAATTGACCATGATGAAAGCGCTACAAAAGGATGGGATGGTAAGAATAGAGAAGAGGGGCGTGGGGAGAGAGATGGTGGAATTCGAACGTGGCTTCTGGCGAGTGACGTCCGGGCGCCGTTGGGTCTTGGCGAAGGTAAGGACAGCCGCGGCAGCGGAAAGCCGACGTCAGGTAGTTGGCTGACATGAGCACCAACAGCCGCCGCCGACCCCATGTCTCTTCGCGCACACATGCGACATCTTTCTCTCTTCGCTCCTGACACGACGTTTTGCAAATAGCGACACAAGGTGACAAATCTGCCTTGTTACTTACGTTGCCGCCTTGCAAACATGGCCTCTTTGCACATGTCTAATCGCCGAAACGCAAGGGATAGGCTGACCACGCCACCTCTTCCTGCCAATGCAACGCTTACCAACGGCGGCTATTCGCCTGCGGCTTCATGCGCCTAGTGGTTGCGTTTGTCCCTAACAACACCGGCATGTACTGTACTGTACGTACATACATACATACATAGACAAATGCCTTTCTGCCGGTAGCTTGCATTGCATCTTGGTTACACCATCCAGGGGTATACTAACCGTTAACCGTTTTCCGCTATCTGTTTTCTGTTTCTATTGCTCGTCCCTCAATACCGTCGCTGGTATTTGCTCCCCAATACCGTTTCCTGTTTCCCGTTTCTCGTTTCTCGTTTTTCTGTTTTCACTTTTCTGTATTCCGAATCTCGTCTTCATTGCCACTAGAAGCGTCTATAAAGCTCTGCCCCTCACCCGCGTTTGCTCCTGCCCATCTTTCACCTCCCCGTGAACCGTGGAAAGAGCGTTCGGCTGCCCGTCCCACATTGCCTTGTTACACTCTACCTCACTTTCTCGCCTTGACACGCGCAGCAGCCTCGCACAACAAAGCTTTTCTCTCCCCCTTGCAATAAATACACCACCTCCCTCTATCATCTACGCCTCTTGCCTGACCATCTCAGCATGGCGCTCTCACGCGATGCCCACAATGGCATCATTTCTCCCTCGACAATTCAGACTGATAACGATCTAGACATGCTCAGCAAGCGCTTCGAGCAGCTTAACCAATTAGAAGAAGAGAAGAACAAATTCATGACGGTATGGCTCCAAGGAAATTTCTTTTGCAACTGACCTAACCTGTTGATAGGAGCTCCTCATCCGCTATGAATATGTCGTTCAACAGAACCAAGCTATGCTTGCTGAACGTAACCGCGATCGGGAGTGGATCTTTCAATGTTTAGCTGAAAAGCAGCACTACGAAAGACTTGCAGGCAACATACAGCAGGCAGTGGTGAGTCAGTCTGAGGCTATACAATGAAAGCCATGTATCTGCAAAGCATCATAACACAAGACTGACATGCAGGTGTCAGGTGGACAACTCCTTTGTTGTCGTACTCATTGACGGCGATGATATGATGGTTAGTCCTCTTGTTGAAAAGCTATTTCTGCTTTGCTGATCGAGCCATCAGTTCCTTGATGAGTTTATACGCGAAGGTGCAAACGGCGGTCGCCGCGCCGCCTCGAAGCTGCACGCCGCCGTTCAAAACTATATGCAAGACCAGAGCGAAAACTCCCGCGACGCCGCTCCACTTGGATTGCGCATCGTTTGTCGGATTTACGCCAATGTCAAAGGCATCGCTGAAGAGCTTGTCCGCACAAGTGTCATCCCTGACATTACCTATTTCGAAGACTTTGTGTGTGGATTCACAACGGGCGAGACATTGTTCGATGTTGTCGACGTAGGGATGTATAATGATTGCGCCAACGAGAAGATGATTGGTGAGTACACTAAGCGTACATCTCGTGGCAATTTAGAATGCTAAGAAGACGCAGAGTCTTTCAAACTCTACTTTCGAGATTACCATTGCTGCCATTTATTCTTCGGCTGCTCGTACAACGAGGGTTATACACGCCTTCTTGAAGAACACTCTAATCAGGAGGGTTTGCGTGACAAAGTGGTACTCGTTGGAGGCCCTCTTTTTGACAAAGACCTGATTTCGCTACCGTACAAGGCGAAAAGGCTTTCCGACATCTTTCGTGAGCCCAAGTACGCATCATGGGGAGCTGGGCCTGTTTTGGGAGCCCTTTCGTCAGCTTTTGTCCCTGCTACAAACGGAGCCGAAACAAAGGGTAGCCCAAACAGCTTTGTCACACCGACCGGTCTTCCATTTCGGTTTCCAGCACCCGCACCTACACGGCCACTGAGCAGTTCATCGGTCTGGGAAAGCCCTCTCCCCAAAGGTGCCGTGTTGAGTCATATGACCAGAACTCCATCGACTTCGACCTTGGGTTCTGATGGCCTACCTGCTCAGAGACCCATTGCAGCGCCTATGAACTACGCCGCTAAAGCCGCGGCTCCTCCACCCCCAAAGTCCAAGTCGCCCACCTACAGACCTGCCAGCCGCGAAGAAATCATCGCCCGCAACCGCGCAGGCCAGCGTGTCGACCCACCATGCAAGGACTATGACAAATCCGAGGTTGACCGTGTCAAGAAGATGAAACTTTGCAACATCCATTTTCTCCGCAAGGAATGTCCATATGGAGATTCTTGCACTCACCTCCACGCCTACAAGCCCACGGAAAATGAGATTGCTACACTTCGTCTGGTAGCGCGCATGGCGCCCTGCGCAAATGGTAGTATCTGCCAGGACATCAAGTGCATCTACGGTCACCGGTGCCCTGCGCCTCGGAATAAGACCAACCATGCCAAGGGTACCAAGAACTGTATTTTTGGTGACTCGTGTAAGTTCTCGGGCGACTTGCATGACATCGACACGACTATTGTAAAGACCCTGGTCATACGCTAAGAAGTTGTTTCGGCGTTTCTTGGCTGAGGTGCGTATAGGCGGCAGACAGTGAGAGTAGTTACAGTACGGTACTTGTTATGTGGATGAACGCTCCCCGGTGCCCAATGATTTTCCAAGATATGCTACTTTGTAAAACTCTTACTCGGGGATGATGTGGTTGTATAATACACGATGATAGTTCTGAAAACCATACCTAGCACCCTCTCACCCAAACAAGGAAAAAAAATAGAGAAACGATTTCACTACTCCTTCTTCCACTCCTCAAACTCCTCTTCCAAATGCGATTTCAGTGCCGCAAACTTGTTTTTGAAATTCTGTCCGCATCGCCAACACTCCATGTCCCAGCTCGGCCAGTCGCCCGGACGAAATCTCACGCTCCCTTCCTCGAGCGGGAACTCGTGCAATTGCACCAGGAAACTCGTGTTGAAACTAAGATAGTGCTTCTTGTGTTTCATCCACGGCGAATGCATATCGCGACTGAACACGTGGATGTGCAAGTGATTCATCGACGGATGCGTGTGCACGCCTGTTACTATCTCTTTGCTCCAGTCGCGGCCTTGTGGGAGGAGAGCGGAGCGCTTGGAGGGGGATGGTGGGGGGTCAGGACTGGACATGAGAGTTTCGAGAGCGGTGTTGTAGGGCGCATCTGAGGCGCTGCCCTCGCCGTATTGGCGGCGTAGTTCGTTGGCTGCTAGGTCTACGAGACGCGCGGTGCGTGCTCGCACTGTGGTGAGGAAGGCGGGGTCGTTGGAGAGGGCGTGGAGGGGGTGCTGGGTGTAGTAGGCGCGGTTTCGTGGGATGAGGAGGAGGTGTACGCTATGCTTTGTTTTTAGTACTATATATCTATTTTGGGCATGGGATGGGAATGCTCAAGACTGACCTTGCTTTTGGGTACTTGTCGGTTATCACGACAAAGTCATCGTCGTATTCTAGGATTCTTCCCTCGGGGTTCGTCTCGGGGGTTTCTATGTATATGCCCAGCCCGTCACGGGGATTCCAGCGTTTTGAAGGTTTGGCATTTTGCTCGGTTGTACTGGGGGAGTCGGTGGCGGTTATGCCAGTTGGAGGTGGTTTTGGTCGCTTGGATCGCGACATGAGTTCTGTGACTGTGTTGTGAGTTGAAGTTGCTTGTGGACTTAGGTAGAACAACTCAGAAACGTACATGCGTTGGGTCGTTTCTGAGAGCCCGCGTCCATGGTGGGTTGAGGCTGATTAGGCGTTTCTGTTCCATTTATCTCCTCTGCCGTGATCGCGTCACGGGGTTGTTCCGCGCTGGGGTTGTGATTGTTGTTTGTGGACATGATTTTTCGGAAGCTATCATGCGGTGGCTGGCGGAAGTCTGAATTCCTCTCACGAATGTTCTTGTATGAGATTGAGAACAATCTGCTGACAATGGATGGTTTAGTGATTTGGCGCAAAGACATGTCGCGTTGATGGGTGATGACGATGAGGCTCACAGCAGGTGGCTCGAGCGTGCCGAGGCATCCCTGCAACCATCGGAATTTCGGATTGCGGGCAACAACCAAGTGTCTCGCTGCCACATTCGAAATGGCTACAGCACAATCCACAGCCACTTCCTTTTCAAAAAAGTGCACTGGTAGCTGGTGGTGGAGTTTTGGTGATTGAGCCCTTTTGCTAGCGCGAGCGCCCTTCACCGCCCTCGAACACGGGAGACATCTTTATCCATCGCTCCCCTTCCGAAGCAAATACATCTGTCCATGGATATTACTCGACGCTACACCTTTTTCCTGCTCCGACACAATGCCAAAAAACGCACATCCGCCCCGCGGTAAACCTGCGAAGAAGTCAGTCCCGCCCGAAGAAGACACAAGCTTCATTGTGTTTGGCGACGGCAAGGCCAAAAAGAAAAAGGGCGAAAGCTCTGGCGGAGACGCAGCCCAAAATGATGGCAAAGGAAAGGGCAAGGGAGGAGCCGCTCAGCCTGAAGATGGGCCGAAGAGACCAGATACTCGGACTTTGGTAGCTGGCGCATCGTGGACTGGAAAACTGCCTGTCAATCTACTATCGGAGCACTTTCAAAAGCAACAGTGGGCTAAGCCAGATTATCGCATTGTACGGATATTCTTTCAGAGCCGATGCATCGCAGCTGATGTTTTGTAGCGCAAGGATGGCGACAAGCATTTTGCCTATGCTGTAGTGTTATCCAAGGTGAACCAGAAGACACGAGAGACGATGACTCTGCCGCCAATTAAGATTCCCCCCGAACTCGAGGAGCAAGCACACCAACCTACCGCTGTGGAGGCTCGCAACTTTGCCGCTGCATACACCCTCTTTCGTGTCGCCAGCGCCAAAAACCTGCACATGATGCTTCCGCCAACTTACAAAGATTTGTGGAAAGGACAATTTACAGAACTGAAAAAGAGGGATGAGCAGGATGGAAAAGGTTGGATGTACGAAGCTGACCCATTCTTTGGCTTTGCAGAAAGAGAAAAGGCTCGGGAGACGGCTGCCAAAGCGCGTGAGAAGAAGCAGAAAGAACAGGCAGAGGCCCAGAAGGCCCATAATCAGCAGCCTGGCGCGGTCATGCCTGGGTCTTCAAAGGAATCTGCTCCAAGCAGGAACTTGATGAAGGGGTGGGAACGTGTGCCAAAGATTGAGTTGGGGAAAAGGACAAGAAAAGAAGCAGAGCGTTTAATCCGCCGTGATGCCCTCTGGAACCCCAATGGTGTAGAGATGGACGCAGCTACAAAGGCTAGGCTGGTCGAGGAAATCGCTGACCTTGGGTTTCGGAAAAGCCATGTCGAAGAGGCAGCCGAAATCTGCAAAGACCGTGAGGAAATCATTGAATGGCTCCTTATCCACGTACCAGAGGACGATCTTCCATCTTGGTCTTTACCCGAAGGTTATGTTGCCGGTGTTAGTATGGCTAGTACAAACCTTAAGCGCGAGGGTGCTGTGAAGCGTCTAGCAGCTGCCGGATATGCTGTAGACCTATGCGAAGAAGCTTTCGATAGTCAGGGTGGCGATGAAAGAAAAGCGGCAGCTCTTTTGCAGGCTCGCCTTCTTCGGCCAGAAGAGGATGACAACAGCATCTTGCAGGAGTTGGCAGATCTTTCGCTGTCGGAGGGCACGTCAGAGGAAACATCTGAGGAAGACCCATGGGAAGTGGAGATGTCATCTCTAGAAGCGATATACGATCGCCTCTTCTCACGACCTACTCCAGAAGCATGTCGCATTGAATTGGACGTCAAGCAACAGGGTAAACGGCTTATATTACAAGTCCGAAAGCCCTTTGGTCCTTACCCCGCTGTCGTACCAATAATCACATTCGAAGCTGCCATCCCAGCGTACATTCGCCTAAGCATCATTAGACAAGCCCTCCTTCATGCAGAGGCAAATTTCATTGGTATGCCCATGGTATATGATATTGTGGACTGGATCCAAACGAATGCTGGTGACATCTTCCAAAATCCAGGAAGATTATCAGATGTCTCTTCTGGACTTGCCGCGGCGGACCACATGTCTGAACAACCAAGTCAGAAACGAAAGGCAAAGGGTAAGCCCCGTAAACCTATCGATTGGACACCAGCAACCCCTGCAAGCCAAAATGCGTTGGCCGCCTGGCAAGCTAAGCAGGAGACTCCAGCTCAACAAAAAATGATGGATGCCCGAAAATCGCTCCCTGCATGGCGCCTAAGGGAAGAAATTGTGCAGACTGTCAATAGATGCAATGTCACTATCATCTCAGGTGAGACAGGTTCGGGAAAGTCGACCCAATCAGTGCAGTTTGTTTTGGACGACTTGATACAACGGCAGCTTGGTGCCGTAGCAAACATTATTTGCACGCAACCTCGAAGAATTTCTGCTCTCGGCCTCGCAGATCGTGTGGCCGATGAACGATGTTCTCAGGTTGGCGATGAGATTGGTTATACCATTCGTGGAGAATCGAAGCAGAAGCCTGGTACTACCAAGATCACCTTCGTCACGACCGGTGTTCTTCTCAGGCGACTCCAGACCTCTGGTGGAAATTCTGATGACGTTGTTGCCTCGCTGGCGGATGTGAGCCATGTTATGGTGGATGAAGTACACGAGCGCAGTCTGGACACTGACTTCTTGCTTGTGTTGCTACGTCAAATCCTACGGCAACGCAAAGATCTCAAGGTTATTCTCATGAGTGCCACACTTGATGCCGCCGTCTTCGAGGCCTATTTCAAGGAGGTAGGACCCGTGGGTCGTGTGGAAATTGAGGGTCGTACCCACCCTGTAACTGACTACTACATGGACGACATTCTTCACTTTACTGGATTCAAGGGCTACGGAATGGATGAGGAAGATGATTCTGGAGATAAAGGTTTCTCTGCGAATCTCCGGAGTATTGGATTCGGCATCAACTATGACTTGATTGCTGAGACTGTACGCCATATCGACCGTCAACTCGGATCCAAGGATGGCGGTATTTTGATCTTCCTGCCGGGCACCATGGAGATTGATCGAACTCTCCAGGCATTAAGCCAGTTTGCCAACCTACATGCACTGCCTCTGCATGCATCACTTTTGCCAATTGAGCAGAAACGCGTCTTCCCTCCCGTACCCCATGGCAAACGAAAAGTCATTGCATGTACCAATGTTGCCGAGACTTCCATCACGATTGAAGATATTGTCGCCGTCATCGATACAGGTAGAGTCAAGGAAACAAGTTATGACCCACAGAACAACATGGTCCGTCTGGCTGAGACGTGGGCTTCAAGGGCAGCATGTAAGCAGCGACGTGGACGAGCAGGACGTGTGCGAGCAGGCGACTGTTACAAACTATACACACGAAATGCTGAGGCAAAGATGATGGAGCGACCCGATCCCGAGATTCGGCGCGTGCCACTCGAACAGATGTGTCTATCAATCAAAGCCATGGGTGTACAGGACGTCTCTGGGTTCTTGGCCTCAGCGTTGACACCGCCAGAGAGTACCGCAGTCGAGGGTGCAGTGCGCTTGTTATCCCAGATGGGAGCCATAACTGACAACGAGCTGACTGCTCTCGGTCGCCACATGTCCATGATTCCAGCAGATCTCCGTCTGGGCAAGCTGTTGGTATACGGAGCGACATTTGGTTGTCTTGAAGCTGCTTTGACTATCGCTTCGGTCCTGACGGCACGCAGTCCGTTCATATCACCACGAGAGCGAGACCAAGAGACACGGAACGAGTTCGACCGCCTTCGTGCCTCGTTCTCCAACAACCAAGGAGATCTCCTGGTTGACCTCCGCGCCTACGAACAATGGTCCGCACTGCGCAGCAAAGGCACCTCATCACGCGACCTCCGCTTCTGGTGTCAAGACAACCGTCTCTCGCCCCAAACATTATTTGACGTTGCCTCCAACCGCACCCAATATCTCTCTTCTCTTAAAGAAATCTCTTTCATCCCCACACACTACTCTTCCACAAATCCTTCCACCCACTCCACCTACAACAAACACAACACCAACGACGCCCTCCTGCGCGCCCTGATTGCGGGCTCCTTCAACCCGCAAATCGCACGCATCCAGCTCCCCGATAAGAAATTCGCCGCAGGCATAGCCGGTGCCGTGGAACTCGACCCTTCAGCCCGCGAAATCAAATACTTCAACCAAGAAAACGGACGTGTATTCGTACACCCATCTTCCACCCTCTTCTCTAGCCAAACTTTCCCCCACAACGCATCCTTCATCGCGTACTTCAACAAGATGGCCACGAGCAAAGTTTTCATCAGGGACATCACGCCGTTTAATGCGTACAGTCTTCTCATGTTCGCGGGTAGGATTCAGGTTGATACGCTGGGGCGTGGGCTTGTGGTTGATGAGTGGATTCGGTTGAGGGGCTGGGCGAGGATCGGTGTGCTAGTTAGCCGGTTGAGGGGTATGTTGGATAAGGTGCTGGAGGGGATGGTGAGGGAGCCGGGGAAGGGGGTTAGTAAGCGGGAGGCGGAGATTGTGGAGGTAGTTAGGTGGTTGGTTGAGAGGGATGGATTGGATGCTTAGGTTGGGTGTAGAAGAGGGGGTAGAGTGGGGATGATAGAGGGTTTGGAATTTGGATGATGAGTATGGTACCAGAGTCGTGTTTGAAGAAAGCATGAGATGGTGATTTTGATAGAAATCACGATGATGCACAGAAAGGTAGATAAGTATATCAGATGAATTTGGGTTCTCATATCTTCTAGCTTTGTCTTTGGCTCTTCTAATCTAAATGTCTGCTCTTCTCTTCCGATGAAACTAGGAGTATACAACCCATCTATTCGTTTGCTGATACATTGTAATTGCGGTACTAGCTTTTGTACAGAAGATAATGGAGGTTTTTTTTCTGACGAATAAGTAGACAGGACATGGTGCGGATTGGAGAGGTATTTTTTCGCTGGTGAGTCTGCTTTGGAGCTATGCGTGCTGTATGAAGTATCCCGTCCACGATTTAGGCGAACACCCAACTGAGCGTCTATGTGTGGAGCTGCAAGTCACTCTACTCAGTAGCCGAGTTTAGAGGCCTGGAAAAGCTCGAATTTTGCTTGTGGGGGGCTGTCGGGCGGCGGTGTGGTGGTTTGGCTGAGAGTATGCGGAGTACCGGTGAAGGTTGAGGCGGGGCCACGGCTGTAACTTGTCACTGCGGCGCAAGAGTGTGAAACCAGCTCCTTGGATAGGATGCTGTAGTAAACGCCGAGGTCGAGGTAACGTGTTTTATGAAACGGTTTTGTAGATGTTCCAGTAACCCTTCGCACTCAAACCACTTTAGGCAGCGATCTTGTACATCCATAACAGATGTTTCGTGTCGTGCTTTCGGATCCAGAGTTGTTACCATCGTGTTGATCACCACCCCAGCCGTGAATACCAAAACGCCCTTCAGGCACAGGCATACTGCATAAGCTGCAGTGTGGATCCAAGAGCGCATCGGGACGTGCTTGGAGCTTGCCCGTAGTGCGAACGACGTTTGCAACGATGCTTGGAAAGTTCTCTTCAACTGATTCGAAATACTGCTTCATGAGATCGTCTATAGTTGTATTTTTGGAACTCGTAGATGCTTGAGTGGGTCCTGAGGATGACTCTTGCACAAATGAGACCAGATCAGATCCTGACATGTTGACGTAGGAGATGAGTTCTTTCTTGAGAACGTCCCGTAGCGGGTAGTGAAACTGGAGGCCAAAGGGGGATTCGCCATCTGATATTTGCCAGGGAAGAGAGAAGCCGCGGCCTTTTGCTGTTTCTGCAAGCGTCTTTTGAGCTAGAGTGGTGGTGCTGTCTCCCCAGAGAACGCTCTCGCAACCGGCCAACTTGGCGTGCTCTACAATTAAACGGGTTCGGAGAGTAGAGATTACGTCAGCGCGAGCTGTGGCCGATGTGAGGGAATTAATCATGTGCACAAACTGATCTTCGGGATTTGATTCGGCCTTTTGTTGGTCTTGGGGCAGCAGGGTCTTGAGTGACGCATCATCTGGTACTAAACGAAACACATCGTGCAAAGGTAATGAAACATAGTCATGGTCTGGGTATTGTGCGCGGACCTTTTCCAAAAGCTCTTCAGCCTGTACGGCATGTCCTGGTTCTTGGATATGGACTGCACTAATCTCAAAACCAGTGCGACCAGTCTTGCTCTTCTGCGTCTTGAGATGCAGATCCAGGACATGCAGGAGGGAGATGGATGAGAATCCGAAAGACATGGGAACCAAAACCCTGCGCTGCTTCTCTGCGCCGAAATTGACCCGGAAAGACTCCAGACGCTTGATACATTTGGTATGAACATAGCGGGCGAAGCAGTCACTGTGCTAGTTTTAGCGAATTCTTTTTCTTTTACTTTGGCCCAAGTGGCGTAGAACTAACTGGCAGAGGGGTTCAGAGCGAACTACAAGCACGGATATGCCCTTGCATCGCCTACAGGGCTCCTCAGAAGAATCGGCAATGTGTTTGCCCGGCATGTTGGCGTAGTTGTAGGTGGTGATGTTGATGTTGGTGTTGCGATACTTGTGCAGGGCTGACTCAGTGGGCGGGTGAAGAGTGCGGGACTGCGCCACATGCGGTTGAACGCCAGGCTGCGCCACAAACGGTCGCGCGCTAACCCGAGCTGCCGGGAAGGCGGACCTGGCTGGGGGGTTGTGAACGAACGCGCAATCGAAACTGCCACGGCTTCACGCCAGACTTGCGCCCATGACCCATCGTTAACCTTTACGCGAAGAAGAATAACCTTCGCTGACCTGAATCGCATTGTGTTCCCTGGCCTGAAGCGCCATTGTCTTTTAGCCGTCAGCTCCGCCAGCTGGCCTCTCATCTCTAGGCAGGATGAAGGCGGGCATGCGCCTTATCGCGCTGCTGCTGCTGGCCACAATTACAGCAGTAGCAGCAGTAGAGGTTACTCTGGTAACTTCGTCTTCTACTCTGTATTCTTTCCACCGCTGACACGCCTCTAGAATCAAGATGATCGCCAGAAATGCTCGGGCATGTACAGCAAGAAGGCATGGGGCGGCAAGGTTGATCCATTCATACTTGTCAAGTTCATAAAAGACCCAAAGAAGAACGAGGGTATTGAGAACCCGATAGTCAGCGTAGTAGTGTGGGAGTGGAAGGACACGTTGCTTCTGGGTGCCCCATCCGACTTGCCCGTGAACGATGTTGGTACTCCGCAGCATAATGCTTGGGAAGGTTGACTGACTTGCGCATAGGAAAATCGCCATTACATCTGTGACGACGAATCTATCAAACTGAAATTATGTAACGAGACGCACAAGGGCGAGTGGGTGCTCGCCGAAGACGTTGACAACATCTCTCAAATGTACATCCGGACCGCTGCAATCAACCTCAACGACCCTAAGCCTATCAACTACCCTATCTCAACCGGAGAGAAGAAGGTTTCGATAAAAACAGGATATTACTGCGTGGCGGCGGCAGCCCAGGATAGTCGATTGCAATACGAGGCCGTCGTGGTTTTCCGAAATGCATATGGCGAACTCCAGGCGGCCCAGATTGCAAAACTGCCCTTTTACGGCGGCATCACACTCGTATACTTCCTAGTCTTGACGTTCTGGGGCTTTTTATATTTCCAAAACCGGCACGACATTCTTGCCGTCCAGAACTACATCACCGCTATTCTGGTCTTTCTGGTCTTGGAGATGCTCATGACTTGGGGGTACTACGACTACCAAAACCGCCACGGAAACAATGTTGGCGCCAAAGCACTCATGATCATCGTTGCTGTTCTGAACGCCTTCCGCAACTCATTCTCGTTCTTTTTGCTTCTTATCGTATGCATGGGATATGGTGTCGTCAAGCCTTCGCTTGGAAAGACCATGACGGTCGTCCGCTGGCTCGCCGTGGCACACTTCGTCTTTGGCGTCATTTACGCCATCGCCTCACTCACTGTTCGCCCAGATGATGCTGGACCTATTGTCCTGCTTGTTATTCTTCCTCTATCCGCTACACTCACGGCCTTTTACATCTGGACTCTGAACTCGTTAAACCTTACCATGAAAGATCTAATGGAGCGGAAACAGCACGTCAAAGCCACCATGTACAAACGATTATGGTGGTGTATTTTGACAAGCATTATCGTCATCTTCGGGTTCTTCTTTATCAACAGCTTCACGTTTGCTGGTGCTTCTACTCCAGACTTTGCGCCTACCCATTGGCAAACGCGGTGGTTCGTACTAGATGGTTGGCTAAACTTAGTCTACTTAGCCGATGTATGCTTTGTTGCATACATGTGGAGGCCAACAGCGAACAACAGAAGATTTGCTATGAGCGACGAGGTAAGTCCACATATACCACATGTTCCGTACAGAGATGCTGACCCATCCTCAGATTGCTCAGGATGATGAAGGCTTCGAGATTGCCTCACTTAGAGACTCTTTGGACGAAGAGGAAGGGGGCCCGAATCAGGGTTCCTCTTATGATCCAGCGCAAAGGTCGACTAACGATCATGCACGCGATGCATCGCCTCTACCTGCGCCACAACCACAAAAGCCCATTCACCCTCCTAGAGAAAGTCTTGATGGTGATACAATTTTCGCTGTTGGGGAGGACGACAAGTGGAGTAGCGATGGAAGCGAGGAGGAGGAAAGTGACGAAGACCGTGATGAAGACAGTGACGACTCGGGTGTTGAAAACTCAAAGGGAGGTAAGAATGAGCGTTCGAGATTGACTGGTAAAAAAGATGAATAGAGGTTGATTGGCCATAATGATGGCTCGGGTTTAAAAAGCTGTCGCTTTGAGCACTGGCGTTCGT
Source organism: Bipolaris oryzae ATCC 44560 (assembly GCF_000523455.1). Lineage (NCBI taxonomy): Eukaryota > Fungi > Ascomycota > Dothideomycetes > Pleosporales > Pleosporaceae > Bipolaris > Bipolaris oryzae. The sequence goes on along the minus strand of NW_006911312.1, from coordinate 148,903 downwards.
CGGAAAGCGATATACTTTCGCATGGGTTAGCGGGTGGCACGTATTTTGAACAAGCCGCCAGTTTTTGCATAGCTGGCTTTCGCAATAGTGCATTTAGACCTTGTTGCTCTACACGTTGATGTCATTTTGCGCTTAGAGGCTGCCGTCTGGCTTCGTTCTTAACTCCGCAAATGCCGAGGCATCTCGGGTAGGAATGTCGTCAGAGTTCTTCACTGCATCTCCAAACTTCACCCTTGTGCAACCACCCATGGCAGCTCTAACTCTAAGCGCGCCCAGGCGCACTGCAAGATACATATGTGACACATGTCGTAATAGCGTACGCTATCCACGCAACCCAGCTTTTGGCGTACAACGATATCTTGGCACCGCAGCGTCCTTACGCAGTGAAGACTCACAGCAATTGACGTCGCATCAATACTTTCGCAGTCCTGCCGCCCCAAATTCAACTTTTGAATTAGCTCGGAGAAAATCCATATTGCGTCAATACTCGACATCCAGCCAGGCTGCATACGCCACGAACTCAGGCTTTGCGTCACTGCCACATCGTCGTCTAATCGCCCTCTCCGGCCCCGACACCGCAAAGTTTCTACAAGGCTTGATAACAAACAATGTTGATCCGGATCGTTCATCATCATTCTACTCTGCCTTCTTGGATGCGCGAGGCAGAATACTGTGGGACGTTTTTGTATGGGTATGGCCTGAGCTTGTTGCAGAGAAGGGACACTGGGCTTGCCATATTGAGGTGGACGAAGGTGAATTGGAGGCATTGAAAAAGCACCTAAAGCGCCATAAATTGAGGAGCAAGATTCAGATTGAGGAAATTAGCCCGGATGCAGTACGCGTCTGGTCAAGTTGGGGATCTGCAATTGAGCAAGCCAACACTCAAGGTCTCATTGCTAACCTGAAAGATCCGCGTGCACCAAACATGCATCGTTATCTTGCAGATGCAAATGCGGAAACGATAATAGATGGCGCACAGCCAGCAGATGTTCAAGAATATCACCTTCAACGTTACCGAAACGGCATCCCAGAGGGACAGATTGAAATACCCCGCGAGAGTGCCCTGCCAATGGAGTGCAACATCGATCTCTCTCAAGGCATAGATTTCAAAAAGGGCTGTTATGTTGGTCAAGAACTCACCATCCGCACCAAACACACCGGAATCGTGCGAAAACGCATCTTACCAGTCGAACTTTACACAACCGCCACATTGGCCACTCTTCCCGAACATGGCACCGACATCAAGCAACTCGACGAAAGCGGCAATATCAAGAAAGGACGTGCGACTGGCAAGTTCGTGGCTGGTATTGGCAACGTAGGGCTTGCAATGTGTCGGCTAGAGAACATGACGCATATGAAAGTCAGTGCTGAGGGAGGCACATGGAAGCCTGGGATGGAATTTGGTTGCGAGACGAAAGATGGAATTGTTAAGATTAAGCCGCTGTTGTACGATTGGTTTGTGTTGAGAGAAAGAGATTTATGGGACAAGAACAGGCAGAGGCTGTGAAAAATAGCTGAATAAAATGCCGAAACAAGTATGCTGATAGCTTCACAATAATGTTGTCCACGGCGTAACTGATTCATGCAGTGCAATAGTTCACGTGGTGCGCCTGGCCTGACCGGTAGGCTGACCAGAGGGGCTGTGCTTGTGTGGCTTAGCTTCGTAGACAAGACGTCATCATACTATATCCATCTCTCATTATCGCGCTTTTGATGTTCAGTACTCGTAATCTAGTGAATGGTTTTATTCTTGGCAATTAATTGCGCTCTATCGCTATTTATCAAATCAACTGAACTTACCCAATAGCTTTGCGGCAATCAAAAGCTGCTAACCAAGAACATGGCTGCTACCACACTATCGCCAAGGTCATCGGAGCACCAATCTTCCATCTCGAACATGATTTCACGCCTCCTCTCAAAGAAAAAGACAACCTCAAAGCGCAGAGATTCTCAAGAAGAGCAAGAGCAAGATACTAGACCGCAACTCATCCATGCGCCTGTTCCCCTCATCCTCCCCGAACACCAAGAAACCTTACTGAAACTAGGGTGGACAACAATCACATTCCCAGAAATTTCACCAACAACTCAATCCCCAGATTCGCTCTCTGGCATCCCACCACCAGGGCCACACCCACTCCAAACCGCCTACCAAGACCTCTTTTGTGCCGGCCAAGCCTTCTTCAACCTTCCGGACTCCGAGAAGCACCAATGGAAACATCGTCTCGGCTCTGAAGAAGGATGGTCCAAGATCCCCGGCGAAAAAGAATTCATCACCCTCCGCTCGCTTGCATATTGTCCCGAGATCCTAAGCGCGCCTGCGCAACGGTACTGGGAACTTGTTGGACAACACTGTTCGAATACCTTAGGTCGCATATCCACGGCACTTGGGCTCCCAGATGGCGAATGTGAGGGTCTGCGGCAATTCGTAGGGCCTTGTGCGCGGATGCCTGTGGAAGAAGAGGGCAAGACGGCGACGATGTTGAGGCTGTTTAGGTATGAAGGGTGGGAGGAGAAGGTTGTTGCGGAGGCACATGCGGATCTGGGGTTGATCAGTATGGTTGTGGGGGATACGCCTGGTCTGGAGGTTTGGGATGGAGCCAACTGGTTTGATGTGGAGAGGGAAGTAGAAAGGAAGGGGGGAAAGGGAGCTACAATGCTGGTTGGACGCCAGTTGGAGAGGTTGACGAATGAGCGGCTGAGAGCGGGTGGGCATAGGGTTGTTGCGTATGGGGAACCTCGAGGTATGTCTTCTGGGGGTGGGATAGATGGTGTAGAGAAGAGGTATCGGCACTCGATTGTTTTTGTGCTGCGTGCTCATGAGAGTACGCAGATCGATTCCGATGCGCTTGAGACTCGTATTACGGGGAGGTGGAGGCAGCCAATGAAGGGGGTTACTGCAGGTGCGCTTTACGAGATGATCAGGAGTCAGTGCTTCAATATCAATGTGGAGAAGGAGGAGAGAAATGCACAGAGGAGGAAGTTGGCGGAGGCGAAAGGAGCACAGTGAGGCAGGGTGGTTGGAGTTTTCACAGACTTTCTATATGCCTATTCCTCAAAACTGTATTACTTTATCCTGTTGGAAGCTATGATAGATATCGATGAAGAGCTACAATTTGATATTGAAACACAAGAGCTGATTGGCTTCCATGCTTTATCGTGTGTACATTATAGTGGAAAGAGATCATCGGGTGGAATTTACAGATACCAGGTCACGTGTCGATGGGTCAAGCAAATACAACCATATCCTCGCCGCAGCCTTGACGCTGTCATCCCCTTACCTTGATGCAGCTGCCGAGCATGACCACGCATCCTCCCAACCACTCCGCCCCGCCTGGCCCATGTCTGCGCCACCAATGGCGAAAGGCTGACAGCGGGCTTGCACAGCCTTGTGTTACATTTTAGGCCCAATCCAGCCTTGGCTCATTCCCACTCCAGCCTTCTTCCCTCACAGTCTTCAGGGTCCTCAAATATCTTTGTCACATTCATTCACGCATTACGCCTGATACTGCAGTTCCCGCTTCTACCACCAGCACAATGACCACCGGAACCCCACTTCCCGCTTTCAAGCACGACCCACTTCCCGAACATAAGTCACATTTCCGCCTACTCCACATCATTTGTGGTGACTTCGGCCAACACGTTGAATGCGAGATATCTACCTGGCCTATTGGCGAGGCACCGCCTTACTACGCAATATCGTATACATGGGGTGATGCCCACGAGACGAAAGAAATTACAGTCAACGGCAGTCGTCTAGAGGTGCGACGCAACTGCGAGTATGCGCTTCAGCAGGCATTTGCCACCAAGGCCTGTAAATACGTATGGATGGATGCCATCTGCATTAACCAGACGGCCGAAGAAAAGAACCACCAAGTCGGAATCATGGACCAAATTTACTCAGGAGCGAAGCATGTTCTCGCATGTGTTGGGCCCCGCGAAAATAACAGCAAAATTCTCCCGAAATTTATAAAAAAACATCGTTCATTGTTAACAGAAATTGACGGTCTTCCGCGCCCATGGTGGTACATAGATTACTCGTTCATTTTGCCTGGTGGCCACAATTATATGTTCCCTGTGCCTGCAGGTCACAATTATGTATTCCCTGTGGCTATGGATCACAAAAAGATTTTTCTCCGTTGCCTTCTCTCCGTGAACGGAAGGACGCGCCACGCCGTGTATCAGTCGTTCTGCTCATTCATGAGACGGCCATATTTTACACGTCTGTGGATAATGCAAGAACTGAATCTAGCTTTTAGGGTGTCATTTTGTTTTGGAGCGGCTACAGAGCGAGCTGAGGATATTTTGGCTCTCTTCTGGGTCCTTAAATTTTGGGCATTCTCCGGCCTCCGGTACCCTAAGCCCGAGTTTAGTCCAAGAACGTGGAAGATTACGACAATGGCGATTCTTTATTCGTCCAGTACCCCCAGTTCAGAGCTGATTGGAGAAATCCTTTGTTTATTATCAAGTTTTCGACACATGGGCTGCCCGGCCATAGACATCGAGTTTGAAAAAACAATCCCATTTGATCGCTTACGACTAGCCTGCACAGAACGCAAACAATCATTTCACAGATTATTGTTCGAAGCTCAGGCGGAATGTAGTGATCCTCGAGATCGGTTATTTGGATTACTGTCTTTTGTATATTGGCAACCTGGACAGGAACCTAAGGCGGATTATGGGAAAGACCGTTACGAAGTTGCATTGGATGCTGCAAGGCTCCTACCCGATTGTACTCTTGATACCAGACGAAGATTGTGTCGCATCTTTCAAATCACCGGAGAGGAGGCGTCTCTTCGTCGTACGCTTGGCTTACGTTCCAGCACGTCTCTGTCAACACTCAGATCGAATCATCGTGATTCTGACAATGGTGCTTTACACCAAAGTGTTCGGAAAGGTGTTTGGGGCGGTCTCGAGGTACGTGGTACTGCAGAAGCCTTGGAATCTTCCGATACATCTGGTAGTGGCGGTTTGAAATGCTTTGTGTCATTCCAAGAGCATGAGGACAGTTGTATTCTGAAGTTTAAAGATGGCCAAGACATGATTTCGTTGAGAGGACCTCTTGATACCAGGATAGGTGATTGGTTGGTATTTGAAGAAAAGAGCAATGCAAGGTGGGTAAATTATTTAGGCCTGGTCATCAGAGAATCGGAAAGCGGCAGGTACAGCCTGGTAGGCCAGATATTTATCAAAGGCTTCAGCTCCATGCCATCTCAATTATTGTTATGGAATATTGTCATCACTCGTTTTGATGCTATTTTAGACTCAGAAGATTTTATGCTGTTAGGGTGGACTGCCCATCAACTTGAGTCAAACAGCATCACGCAAGATCAGATAAGCGAGTTTGTCAACAGACGAATCTGTGCATGGGATGGGTCTTCATATTTCACAAAACAGGCGAGAATCGCACAGCTAATGCAGAGGTAGAATGGGTATTAAGATGACAAATATGGGATACGAATTCAATTCAGTGACTCTTTTCTCAACATGTTGTTCTATTAGACATCAAAGAAAGTTGCTGCAGACAGGGTGTGCGACTGTGAAAGAACCAAACCAGAACAATATACAGTCGAATTTCCGAAGCTAGTGAGGGATGTTTGAGCATCTGAAATCGTGTAACCTAAGGCTTCCCCGCGGGGATGAAAGAAGTGGCATGATTTGCTCTCTGGCGGGATAATAAATACCAATGACGTATCATTGTTTCACAATGGGGCCATTCCAGCTCATAGATGATGAATACATGCTTGGATATACGCAATTACGCGTGGTATTTTCGGGATCAATCTCGTGACTGCGGCCAGGATGGCTCTGAAAACGTTGATTGAAACGTCCGGTCAAGATAGAAACAGAGCAGGCTAGGAATCCTTGGGTCGCCGATGGCACGTGACAGGCACCCACAAACAAGTACAACTGGCTAGGATGGATGTGACGCAGCACAGGTATTATGCGACAGGCTAGCAAAGTGAATGACGTTTGCGGCAGATTGCCAAACCTGGGTTTGACCTGGTGCGGAAGAAGTGGAATTCTTGCCTAGACACGGACATGCATATGTAAGTGCGCAAGTAGGATGGTGTATCGGCAGCGAGGGGCTTGATTGAGGCGCTGGCGATGCAGCCATGAAGCGTTTGTGGAAAAGGACCGAGCCGCAACTCCTTTTGAGAGGTCGAGGAGGCAGGAACAGGCTAGCGCCGACGCTAGCGACGCATCAATGTGGTGTAACGTACCCAAACGATGTGTTTCAGAACAGGGCAGGGGCGTGTGCGTTCGGGGAAGCAGCGACCCAGCGACGACACGCCAAAATAATTCACTCTCCTTCCTGCCTGGCGGCACCACGACGACAACGACGACGACAACACCACCACCACCACCAACACCATCAATCACACCGCCTTGACTCTCAGCCGCTGCTGACCAGCCCTTCCTCCCGACCGCCTCCCGGGCACAGCCGCATTGCTATTCACTGGGCTGAACCGCCTCGCCCTGTCTCGCCCCGCCGACGGCGTCTCCGAAACTCGCATGTTTATCAGACATCCGCACCGCCTCAACTCCACACTGTCGCTCCTTCCTCGATAAACACCTACGACCGCATGCGACGCTTGCCATCTGCCGCTGGACGACGGACGCGACCTGACCTTCTTTGTTTGCATCGCCAAAGCACCCTCGAAGGGGCTTACTGAGTCCCTGCGCAACCCGCTCCGACCAACCGCGCCTCGCTTCGCTTGGCTACCACTCAACGCCCGCCAGCCTCCAAACATTGAACACGCCGCGAGGCATGAGCTAGGATGACGCGCCCCCACATCATCAGAGCAGGTACGAACACGGCCAACCCGTGTGCCATTCGACGTGCGTGGGCTAATTCATGGTGGTAGACACGATTGACCTGCAGGACAAGTTATCCCCGACCGCCCAAGACCATTCGCACCAGCCCGAGCACCCAGCGCCTCTTGGAATAGGCCCAGCCGCACCCCACCAGCAGGCCGCTATCCGTCATGTAGAGAAGGAGCGTTCTTCGGAAGAGGCGCGCCTGCACGATGTCTGGACCCACGGCAACAGCACGCTCCGAGAAGACCCCGGGTCTGACGACGAACGCACCGTCACAAACACCACAAAGGGACACCAGCCTGGGCACGACGAGCCCGCTGTGAGGCTGAACGGTGGCGCACTTGGTGACGACGATGCTGATATGCAGGATGCTGACGTGGAGGAAGACATGGACGACGATATGATGGACAAAATCTCGAGTTCGCCTTCGATTGACGATGGTGGGTATTTTTTACCTTTTAATTCCGCGACTTGGCCCGCAAGACAGGAGTCTCTGACCCCACGGTCTTCGCCGATGCCCTCAACAGTCGCTTCCTCCTCTCCTTTCACGAACACACCCAATCATTTTCCTATTTCTGTCGCCGATGCCGCGCGGCCATTTACGGCCCCAGCGTCCGACGGCTCTCTTTTGTCAACTTGTCAATTTCCCTCACTTCCTATTCCTTTTCATTTGTTCTCGTCTATGGAGAATTCGTCAACGGAGCATCATCGTGGTGAGTATACCTGGACAAGGATCACTACCGCCCCAGACAACAAGGACGACATGGAAGCAGAGGCGGGTATGAGCCCGAGGACCAAGCATTTAAAGGTAATGGAACGCCGCATACATATGATGAGGGATGATTCGCAGGCATCCCTCATTTCTGAACTCGATGAGGAACAAGTCAGGAGTACGCTCAAGCCCATCAGTCGGTCCTTGCTCGGCGCCTCAGACGACCCGTTTCTGGATTGTGCGCGCAGCCCACCTCGGATATTGAATGGAACGCCTCCACCTACGCTTCAGTACCCCGACGATGAAGACGGCTCTTGGACTACCGACAGTGATGCCGATTCCTGGGATGAGGACCTGGACCAAGACAACGATGATGCATCCAATGACACTTTCTTTTCTGATGACTCTAGATTTATCGACTCAGGTTGGGGAGGCGAATGCTTACGAGAAATAGAGGACATTGATTTTGAATTCGTCTACGCTCTACACACATTCGTTGCGACCGTCGAGGGTCAAGCAAATGCAACCAAAGGTGACACGATGGTGTTGCTTGATGACAGTAACAGCTACTGGTGGCTGGTACGGGTCTCCAAGGATAACAGTATCGGTGAGTACCGACGGCCGACGCGCCATTCCTCGCTGACCGAGTCAAGGCTATCTGCCCGCGGAGCACATTGAAACCCCCACAGAACGTTTAGCACGTCTCAACAAGCACAGGAATATTGACCTTTCTGCAACGATGCTTGGCGATACCGCCGAGAAGACCAAGAATCCACTCAAGAAGGCCATGCGGCGGAGGAACGCAAAGACAGTACAATTTGCACCACCGACCTATGTTGAGGCATCGGACTATGACTACTCCTCCGACGAGGGAGAGGGTGAACTTTTTGGAGGCCCCGAGCCCAAAGAAATGCAACAACAACAGCAGCAACAACAAGCCACAGCACAGACCGGTGATTCGTCTCAGGATGAGGGTCTGCAAGTGCAGCCGCTTAAAGTTAACGGGACAAGAAAGGACGCGAATGGTCAAGCAGAGGGCGATGCACGACGCTCAAGTGATGACTCTAACAAACAAGATGGACAAAGAGGAAGCGAAGACAACCTGGATCGCCCACTGGATCCCAAAGTGTCACGTAATGGTACTCTCCGCAACACCGACTCTTTCTTCAAGGACGACAACACCGAAACCCGCAAGATTACACTCACACCTAATATACTTCGCGATAACTCGACTCCCTCAAGTAATGGCTCTCGAGAACGCGGTCCAAGTCTAGAGAGTTTAGAGAAGAACGGCTTTGCAGACAAGGTGAAAGATGATAAGAGGAAGAAGGAGAAGAAATCAGGTATGCTCAGCGGACTTTTCAAGCGTAAGGACAAGAAGGGCAAAGGCCCGCAGGACTCCATTGACAGCGATGTCGACAAGGCAGAGGAAGTGGATCGCAGCTCGCCGCAGTCGAAACCATCGGACGAACTTGTAGAGCGGCCATCCAACGAGCAAGTGACAGCACCTGCACCCTTGAGACAGTCAAGCAAGAACAAAGCACATAAGCGCCCGAATCACCGAGATGACTCACCGATAAAAACTAAGGGCATCTTAAAGACTGAAAGTCCTACGGATATGGATGCGGATGACGATATGGATATTGAAGATGAGCCAAATACACAGCAAGCCACCTCATCCATGCGCTTGGTACCGCCAGAAAAAGAGGATGAAGATCAATCGGCGGCTGAGGAGCAGACCGCACCTTCTGTCTCCGCCTCGAACTCTACAGCCTCAAAGAACCCCTTCAGCGGTATGATTAAGTCTCAAACAGATGGAGATATGAAACGCGAAAAGGTCACAAAGGCCAAGCAACGTGTACAATTGGACGATTTCGATTCGGATGAGAGCAGTGATCCCTTTGCGGACCCCGACGCTGAACGTAAGAACAGAGAAGCTGAGAAATCGGAATCGACGGAGCGTCTCTCAGAATCACCAGTACATGTCTCTGTTGCCGACGTACAAGCAGCTCAGAAAGAAAACGGAGCAGAGAGAGACAGAGAGATGGACTCTCACCATACCCCGGGCCTATCTACAGATAGCTCCAGTCAAGAAACCAATTCGCCGATATCGACACCAACACCCGATGACAGCCCCACGAAAACCACCCAGGAGGGTATTAATGCCCCACGGTCTAACTCTGGCAATACCTCGCCTACACATGTCACATCCAACTCCACTGTTCCTGCCCCTTCGAGGCCCGCTCCCATGCCCGTTGATGAATCAGAGCCTTCTCCACCTGCTTCTTCAGAAAGCACGATACTTCCCGCTTGGTCTGACGCTTCACTGCGCGCCTACCTCGACGACGGTAGTGAGATTCGAGACATGCTCGTTGTCATCAACGATACTACAGGCGTCGTCCCAGTCGGCCCCGACCATCCCCTCATGAAGGATTACCTCGCCGAAGAGATGAAGACAATGCAAAGCTTGAGTGGCGAGCTCGACCGCTTGCTGAACGGATTAATGGAGAAGTCAATGAAAAGAGCGGGAAGTGCAGCTAGTAAAGCTAGCACGACGCGCAGTACCAGCGCCAACGGCAGATTGAGTGCAGGGGCAATGTTTTGAAGGAGTAAAGGCTGGTCCGGAGTCATTCATCATTGTTAGTATACCCAAAGGACTGGATTTTCTTTCTTACTTTTTTCTCCTCGACCGGCGTTGTCTTCGAGACCTGGGACACATCATGTGGGATGATTTCGGATTTCAATCGGGGTTTCTGGTTTGGGTTTGTACGCCTGTATTTTGTTTTTTTTTCACTATGCCCACTCACCTTTTCCCATTCTTGCACCTCTATTCTGGTTCCGCCTTTTTTGTCTTTCTACTTGCGGGGCTGAGGAATTATTCGATCTGGACGAGCTACCCAGAAATTTGTTTTTCTACTTTGGATTTTCTTTTTGTGTCCTCTAGCCCTTCCCTCTGGTTGACTGTATGGTCAAGGTGAGCTTGGGACTGCAAGACTATTCGTTACATGACCACATCTCCAATACCCCTTTTTTTTCTTTTTTTCTCCAATTCTTTGGATATGTTTGCGGCACTCGCTTATCTTTCTTTCTTTTTTGTCTGGCTGTCTATCTTGGTTCGCGTGGGGGCTGTTGACTTGTGGCGGTATGCTTCCTCTCCCCACTTTGTATTGTGTAGCATTGAACATGCTTCCTCCCTCCTGTGGAGGTGAGAGAAGCATCCCCGGAAATACATACTTTTGATCCTGAGACTTTGTTTAGATATGTCAATGGTGATTGTGATGTTGATACAAGCAAGCAAGTAATGCTTTTTAATGCATTCCTATTTGCAGGCTGAACTCTTGAGTTTATTAGAAACATTTAGATAAACTTCTTTCACTCGTCGCTATTAAGAAGACACATATAATTCCCCTGCAAACATTACGCGTATTCCCACACGTAGATATCCTCACGCCTCGACATTCTCCTTCTGCAACGCCTTAACCGGTTTCTCATCCAACGCCGCCTCCTCCGCCTCACGAATACCCAAACTCTGCGCAATATGAAACAGCCTCATCTTCTCCTCATGTGCCGTGCTATCCCCAAACACGGCATCCATCTCCTCGAGACTCTTACTCCTCGTCTCAGGAATACAGAACCACGTAAATACAAAGGCGACGAGCGCAAATCCCGCAAAGAAGATGTACGTGCCAAACCCAATACTATCCAGCATATCCGGCGTGACGAGCCCAATGATGAAATTACACATCCACGTCGCAGACGTCGTTAGCGACATGGCCTTTGAGCGGTTTCCGATGTTGTAGATTTCAGAGGGGAGGACCCAGCCGATGGGCGCCCAGGAGTAGGAGAAGTTGATGTCGTAGATGTAGATGAAGGCGATGCCGGTCCAGCCTGCGGCGGGGTGCGCAGAGAGAGTTGAGCCGTAGCCCCCGATTACGCCGCCGACGATGAGCAGCGAGATGCAGGTTCCGGCTGCGCCGCAGAGGAGGAGGGGGCGGCGGCCGAGTTTGTCGATGAGGAAGAGGGCGGGGAGGGTGGAGAGTGTGTTTACTGTTTAAACTGTTAGTGAAAAAAAAAGGGATTTGACTTTATCTAAAAGTGCTTGGGGTGGAGGTTTTTGAGGGGGGAAAGGGGGGGGGGAGTGAAGTTTACCGATTCCATAAACACCAGTTGCCAACAACCCCGTTGTCTTTCCTGACAACCCCAGCTGGGCAAAGATCGTCGGAGCGTAGTAGATAATCGCATTGCATCCGATAAATTGTTGGAAAAACATAACGCAGCAGCCGATAGCTGTGCGCTTGAAGGAGGGCCAGGTCGAGAAGAGGGTCGAGTAGCCGGCTAGGTAGAGCGACACTCCTGACTTGCCGGGGAACTTTTCCCGAGCATACGTCTCTTCGAACATGACTTCTGCTTTGATAGCTAGGTATTCTCTCTGTACTTCTTCGTCATCGGGACTGGCTCGTCTTACTCGAGCGAGGGCGCGGAGACCCGCATCTTCGTTGTCCCGCTTGCAGTAGTATCGCGGCGACTCTGGGAAGAACAACATGCCGATTCCGAGCACGAGACCAGGGAATATTTGGATAGCGAATGGGACACGCCACGAAGCGTCGCTCTGGCCGGTACATCCCTCCGGACCCACGTCGTTGATAGGATGGAAACTTGGTTTCGAGGCCGTGCCGCCTGTGTAAGGGATATCTGGCGCGCACCGCGTCCCGCCAATGTACTGAGTCCCGTACTCGAGCCAGTAGGAGATGAGGATACCGAGGGTGATTGAGAGTTGTTGTAGGACAACGAGTGTGCCTCGGATACCTGCTGTGGAGACCTCGCTCATGTACATGGGGACGATCATGGTGAGCATGCCGACTGAGAAACCGGCGATTGCTCGACCTATCGAGACGTCAATTAGCTTACTCATACATGAAGAATTGGAAATGGAGTGTTACATACCAGCAAAAGCCATTGGAATATCGATGGCACCTGCCTGAAGCGCAGACCCAACGGTGAAGATGACGACGGCAATTATGATTGAGCCTTTGCGTCCAAAGCGATCTGCCACTGGACCGTTCACGAGCGAGCCAAACCAAGCAGCGAGTAGTAGAGTCGATACGAACCAGCCCTTGAATGAACTGTCGAGGGCAATTCTTGGAAAGGCTGCAGCGAAAGACTCCATGGTGAGGACTCCAGAAATTACTCCTTGGTCATAGCCGAAGAGAAAGCCACCAAGTGAGGCAAACTGAAAGTTTTAGTTAAAATCTTGGATGTGAACAAAAGGTGTCCTACAGCTGATAGGCCAAGGAGGTATGGGTTCTGTCGTAGTTCCTTGTACACATCCTTCTTCTGGGCAGCCCCAGAGCCGATTGCATATCCTGAGTCTGACATATTCGCAAGCTCACTAACAGTGCGTCAACTGACTTGCTTGAAGGGATTTAGGATGCAAAGAACAGGATACATCACAGCTCCCCATCGTCCGTATATGTACATGCTCATCATCGAAAGACCTTGGAATATCACAAAGGCATCTCCAGTCACACTACTTCGGACCACAATAATCCGACCATACAGCAACCCCAAATCTGCTCCACTGGCATGCAATGCAATGCAGTTCTGTCTGAAATTTTCCCCGCATGGAGAGAATTACCTGATTCATATGTTAAAACTGGGGATCGAACATGACTTGCGCTCGGACTACTATGCTCCGAACCCCACAAGAAACATAACTTGCAGAGCACCGGTTCGCGTGACGTTGATGCTTCGAACTTTTTGATTCAACTTTTGCAATTAACACATCTCACCTAATCTCCTTGCTACTTTTTGCCTTTTCATTTAATAATCCATCAACCCGTTCCAGCCTCAGGAGATGACGAACGATACTCGTGTGGATAAGCTTCCTGCAGCTATCCTAGACTTGGCCAAGCGCACGGAAGAGCTTCTCGCTCGCCAAGCCTCTAACCCCAGTCAACGCATGCTCGTTGCGCTTGCAGGTGTGCCAGGAGCGGGCAAGTCAACAGTATCCGATGCGCTCTTAATCGAGTTAGCGGCGCGAGATATTAAAGATGTTGCCATAGTGCCAATGGTAAGTGGCAATCACAGCAAGTGCCAGGGGTTCTGACGATATCAGGACGGTTTCCACTATACTCGCCAAGTTTTGTCGACTTTTGCAAATGCAGATGTAGCATTCAAGAGACGCGGTGCTCCCTTTACTTTTGATGCAGAAGGATGCGTTAAGCTCGTGAAGTCGCTCAAGACTGCACCCGTCACTACAGATGGCGAAGAAGAATTGTGCATAACTGCGCCGACCTTTGATCATGCAGCTAAAGATCCAGTCGAGAATGGGATAAGCATTTCTTCCCGCACACGCTTTATTATCATCGAGGGCAATTACACACTGTTGAAACAGAAGCCGTGGGATGAGATTGCAGGGATCTGCGACGAGAGGCACGTAATTACCCTTCTTTGACGGCATAGACCTTGACTAACATTGCGTAGGTGGTTTGTCGATGCACCTGTGGAAGCCGTTCGTGATCGCTTAGCCCAGCGTCACCTAGCTGCTGGAATTGAATCATCAAAAGCGGCGGCCATTGCCAGAGCTGAAGAGAACGATATTCCCAACGGCGAGTTGATACGGTCATTGCTAATCAAGCCAGACGTGATCATTGAGAATCGATGGGGATTTTAGATCCAAGCGCACACTGGAGGCTAAAGGAGACTGATACTCTAGAACTGCGTAGTCGACAAGTCCCAGTCGAAAGAGGTGAACAGCTCGTTGGACTCGATAGACCATGGGAAAGTGCTCAAAGCTTCTTTGTCCAGCTCAATGTTCTGGAGCGTACCCGAACTGAAATCATCAACGGATACAACCTGGTCGAGAATAGCGACGCATCTTGCTGAGAGTGAATCTGCAACGAGATGTTCGCGGAACGTCTTCCTGGCTAATCGCACATCTTCAAGCCAGGTGGGCATTTCTTTGGCACTTGGGAAGCTGATTATGCAAAGTGTGATGACTAAAGCGGAATGGAAGAGGAAATATCTAGAACAACCAATCAGTTCCCAATCCTTGATGTAATCAATATACTCTATACTTACGTTGCGTACCATCCTTCTAATCTACTCGGTTCGTTCATCGTGTACTGATGTATCGAAGTGACAGTAGAATGCGCGGCATCCAAACAAAGCCGCTTACACTCGTCTTGGGCTGATTGCGTTGCTTCGTCAGGAATCTGGCTGCGCTCTGAAATTGCACGACGAAGCAGGATTTGTCGAAAGATGATGATTTTGAGGTTCCAGAACCTCCACCATAGTCGCGACCTTGCGAAGAGATACCATCGGGCTGGAATGTATGGCTGCTGTGACAACTGAAAGTATAAGGGTACCATATGCGCCCATGCCTCCATGGTAGTGTTAAACGCGAGTGCTGCTTCAGCTGATAAACTGGGCTCAGCCAACAATCTGTTTGTGATGTGGTTGGTATGCATGTGGAAGCTACTCTGTTCGCGAAGCGCCGAATAAATAGTTGGAGTATCAAGTTCGATGGGGAGCTGAGTAGTCTGAGGAGTAAGTGCCTGGCTCAGGTCAGTTGTGTGTAACTCGTCTTTGGTCAAATAGAATATTTTACCTCGTCATTTATGTTGAGAGCGGGGTGTACGCTCATGGAATCTTGATCGGGTAACATGACTGCCCGTCCGAAAGTCGTAGAGGCTCCGCTGTCGAACACATACAAGCCCCACCAGACTCTGCGTCTCGACTCGCGTTCGATTAGGCTAATATTCCAATGCGGAAGCTCTCGGTGAAGAGCTAGACTCAGCGCTGTGCGCACTGCGAGACCTAGCAGATTCCATCCTGTGTTTGGGCTGTTGCGTTTCTGGCTAAGATTACTCAGCAACACAAGTGCTTGGACGGAGGCTAGGCTGGCGGCTTCAAACACCGATTCATCCTGGCCAACCGTGAGTGCTCGGCGGTACAGGTAGTCTTCAAGGCCGACTTGGTCATTATTCACAGTCCACGCACCAAGGGCTATAATTGCGTGGTATAGCATGTCCCAAGACTTTTTCGGTGGCCGCGGAACCACCTCGTAGTACTGCGCGCGAAATGTTGCCTCATGAACGAATGGGTACACAACATGATAATTGAGGAAGTATGCGTCAATCAGGCTGCCCGCAAGCTGCTTGACGAGAGCAGAATGTGAGACGTGCGACGAGACCAGGACCTTTCTGAAAGACGAAGACGGTTCCACGGCATGTTTCTGCGGTGGTGCTCCGGTTTGATGTAGGAACCCAGCCCAATCTAGCAAGCAACGCAGAAACACGACACCAGAAGTTGAGCCTGGATCACGTTAGCACCGTATGATCTTGTCGGTGTGGGTGAGTTAACCTAGGTATCCTACCCCTGTAGGCTCTACGGAAAGGGCGGCCATGCCATCGGTTAGCCCGTCTATATTGAGGTCTTCTTCTTTCCAGTTAAATCCGTCAACATCGTTTGGCACAGCTTCGGGAAGAGGAGGTTCATTTGAGTTAGATTTAGTGCTGCCCTGAGGGCTGAGCGCGGCATCTGGTGTTCGCGACGGGAGAACCTGTGGGGTTGGGATGGCTGCATTGGGAGAAGAAAGGAGCTCTTCAATATCGACACCCGGTACCAGCTGAGCGACCAGCGCCTCCAGACTGTGTAGCCGTTTCTCTACACTCGTAAGGTACGCCCTGGTCAGTGGCGATCTGATAATTTTGCCACTGTAATGACATTGCGCACCGCTGTGGGCACAGGCAGTGCAGAAGGGTGATTCCTTAGAGCATTTGAGCTTCTTTGCGCGACAGCGGTCGCACGACAGGGCATCCTTTGGTCTTCGGTGCTCCATGCATGAGACGAGCTTAGTGTAAAAGAGGTGGGGACGGAAGGAAATGCAGAGAGAATCGGAGCACCGAGCAGCAACGCGTCCGCTGATCTCTACGGAGATCGGACCGACGGGCTGAGCCACTTACAGCCACGCTAACCACCCCGCCTCTGGGCATTCCGGCATATGCCTTTAAATGGTCAATGTACCAACACAGCAGCAGTTTGGAGGAGAAAATTGTCGCAATCAGGGAAATTGAGGAGATTGAAACTATACACTCGGCTAGTCACTAAGAGCCGGACCTTGCATTCGCAACACTTCCGCCATGGCCACTTCTCCCAACCAGCTTGATCGTCTCCCTTGTTGGGCTAATCACGAGATTGCTCGTGAAGAGCGTCATAAAGGAGAGTAATCAGGCACATAATCGTGCAGGAGAAGAATGGTATGGCATTCAAGAACTCTTTGTGGAAAAGGGGAGAGGCGGGACATTTTTCACCAAGGAGGCCTATATAACGGCCTGGGAAAGACGGTTAGGACAACAGTCCAATAGTGCAAGAAGTACGAAGGACAAAGGAAAAGCATCGTTGGTCTTAAATTTAATTCGGCGGCAATGCATGATATGTTACATTGGGCTGATTAAGTAATGCTAAAGACTCGGCTTAGTTGCGCCCCCTGGTTAGAGTTTCGAAAACTTAGGATTGTACTTAGTCCTGTACAAGACATTCATACCATTCGCGACCTCGAAATCCCAATTTGCAAAGCCTTTCGGTTTCCCTTGTCCATCACTCTGCCAGAACCCCACAGCCCACAGTCGCGCGTGATGCTGGCCCACCACTACATCGTCAAGTTTGGCCCAATCGGCCATTAGATTATCCAAGAAATCCTGTTTTCCCTGGCTGGGCGTTTGGGTCTTAATTTCGATCCAGTGCCAGGGAATATTTTCAGGTCCGTAGATACCTAGGTCTACACGCCTTCCGTCACCATATGGGTACTCTTCCCGTTGTAGGACTGCTTCGGTCGTGTCGGCTTCCACAGATAGGTAACAGCCTAGATCGGCTTGTACCCAGGCCTCCCAGCCGTAGTCTAGAGCGGCTATGCGGCCAACTTTGTAGCTGTTGTCTTTGGCCCGTCGTAGTATGGCCCTTTTTAAGGATTCTGGATTATCGGGGGCGAACTTGCTCATGGCGTTGGCGTGCTGGGTGCTAGGCTTGATCGTTAGTTACTTCAAGCTAATATCTTATACTGATAGAGAAGAGAGGAGCGTACATCTAGTCAAAGCTGATGTTAATTGACTAACGACTATGATCAATCATCAATTTGGCTGGGAATCTCTCGAGTGTTATTCGACTAGGCACTTAGATCAAAAGCTACAAAATCGCTCCCCAAAGTAATGCTTTAGACTCGAGTGTGGAACACTCACTGACTTTTATAGCCATCCCTCCTCTTCCTCTTGAGTCTCCTAATTCTTATCGATCAAGTCAAGACACTCGGAGTATGCGAGATCATGTGAACCAGGGTAATAACACGCCATACTCTAAGCTCCGTCCTTATGCAAGCGAATTCACATTTAAGATCCCTGCAAAGCGCTAGCAGAACGAACTTACTTAAGCGATCTATACTTATACCAAAGCGGCCATGCGCTAGGACCGAATGGACACATATAAGCCTAATCCAATACTTGCCGTTGCTTTTTTCGGCAATAAGAAGGACATGGCCGAGTGCCACCACCTGGAAGGGGCTCTCTTTCAACGCCATGTGGGCTGGATTGGTCCAGCCTGCCGGCCTTGCCGCCCGCCCGCAATTGCATGAACTGCTCTGTGCCGCCGTAGCCCATAGTCTACCTTGGAATCTTGGACAATGTCAGTGTAGCACATCAAAGGAATTGCCGTACTTATGTTGTACTTGTAAATACGAAACATACCGTCCAAAGATATTCTGACTGATGATTGTCCACACGTAGCAACAGCACACTCATTCCATATTTGAAAATCTAAAAAATGGTGTGAAAACGATCCACGACTGGATTTTTTATTTGTGTTCCAGGGCAAGAGCTCTAGGTTTAAGCTCCAGCTCAGAATTTGGGCACACTACTTGCTCAATGCAATGTGATGTCCGTAATCACTACACCATCACGATTATCAGTGTCAATCAGAATTGGCTCAGACTAGCCCAATCCGTACCCTTTTCGCGAGATACGAGCCAAGATGCCCAAAATATGTTCTAGATTTTCTTCGCGGGTTCGCCGAGTACCATGTATAAGGCTGAGCATTGTCGACTAAGCGTAGGGGTCCCACCAACGAAATCTGCATCAGGCTGCGTCAAGGTGGGCTGTACTGGAAAATTAATGGGCAAGAAGTATTACACGTGATGGTTATTTTACTGAAAGTTGTCTAGGCCAGCATATATTGATTCGTAGTCATGGTTCGGTGGCGAGCTGAGCGCTCTTGGAAGTTGTGGCTTGTAGTCACCTGCATGGGAAGCAAATCCGCGGCTTGCAATCTATTCTAAATCAGCGAGATTTCGACTTTTAGAACACGTGACCTATATAGCTGTGGGTAGATTCGCCTCCTAATATGCCCATATAAGAGGGAGTGTGAAGGCCGCTGAGTGACCTTTCTTTTGTTTCAATTTCTTCATCATTTCCCTCATAACCCAGTGCAATTAACTCCGACCTCCTTTTTATTTGATTCATACAATTAAACCAACCAACACCATGGGAAACTCAATTTCGAATATGTTGAAGGAGGCGGATAAGGAGAAAGAGGCCGCCGCCATACAAGAATTGGAAATGTTGCAAAAGATGATCGATGCAGTCCTAGACAAATATGAGGGAGAGATCACAGAGTTAGCATAGGCTCTCTCAAGCTCAAAAGGTTCACTTGCTCATAAGTTGATGCTAGGAAGTTCTTGAATGCAGATAATACAGCGAAGACTGAAGTACCCGGAATCCGTGCCCTTCGCAAAAAACGTTTCTCAACATGCAAGGTTTCAGATAAATTATGTTGTTGAGATAGGTAACTTCTTTCCTCAGTGCTGATATGTGGCTTCTTTGTAGCCTGCAGATGAAGTTAATGATGCTATCGATAAATTTTTTGGAGCTGCTACGGGAGGCAATACGAAAGTCAAACTGGTCGGTGGATTTAAGGTATGACTTGGCTCAATAAGCTTATGACCAAGCTGAACTCTTGGGATCTAGGCAGTCGTAAATGCTGCACTAAACCAGTTCCTCGGCAACACGGAAATCGGCGTCACAGATACAAAAGAATACTTCATTTATATGCACCATAACGCAATCATCCGCATTGATCTTAGAGTAAGTCACAATCTACTACTAAACAGCATCTTTGTTAACAATAGTAGATGTGGCGGTGGAATTTCCATAGCGACGGCTTCAAGAAGGTTGAAAAAGGTGTCCTAGGATGTAAGCGTTCGAACTTTTCCATCTCATAGTGTACTTGACTGACCAATTGCATAAGATGTCTTCTGCGTTTCAGTAGTTGATATTGGCGCTCTGAAGACTGCAGAGTTTGTTTACCTCATAAGTGAATACGCTGGTAAGGTTATCCGAAATCTTATCACCCAGCTTCTAATCTAAACTCTTAGGTGATGAGGAGGGCGAAGTCCAGCAATACTACGACCAAATGGGTAAAATCTATGACGCCGCACGCAAAATGCAACAAAGCGAAAAGGCCACCATCACGGCGAAATAGTATCCATAAAGTGACACTGTCCTTCTTTTAAATACAAAATGTTAATAGATATGCCTATCAAAACTTCGACTATTATATCAATATGCAGTCAAATCACGGCCTCATAGATCCTTCAAAAGATGCTTGTCTTTATTTCTGCTTGTCAAATATGACACTACAGTTGAGCAGCAGATTTGAAGCGAAAATATCGACTGTTTAGGGCTCGCGAACTGCGAAAGTATTGCATTTTCTCCAACGCCAAAATATCGGAGGATACCGCTGTAACCTCGACCAAGACGTCCATATACGAGTCTCTCTCGTTCGAGAAAGGGTGATTCCGTAAGGCCAAACTGCTTGACGACAGCATCGAGACGTGCAACAACCGCTGTATTACCTGCGCCTACCAAATTCTTGGCATCTCAACCAAGCAGCCAGTGTATGACAGACTCCTGCATCCTCCTCCAGGTTGTGTCCGATAGCTATGGCTAGAAATAGACTCGAGACGATGATGGTAGTTAGTGGAAATGATTTGGATAAAACGAATGGGTCCGCTTAGAGAGATAATATGAGGTCGAAGTGAGGCGCTCCCTCCCTCCAGCGGTCAAATTACTGCAACTTGGTGACTGTAAAGCACACAACAAGATGGATGAGCATATTGCGGAACTAGAAAGCCTCAGAAACCTATTCTGTACAATACGTTCATCATGTGAAAGAAAAGGCCTGGTATTGGTGGCCGCGCCTAACGTACACTACACATGCAGGAAGTCCGGGGTTAGTAGCGTCGGCAAATCTACAACGCCTCAACGTACCCACAACGCCATCACGCCATCCTTTTCCTTCCTTTTCCTTCTTTTCCCCATAATGCTCCAAATATCAAGCTTGAGAGATCTTCTTCAAGCCGTCTACCGATATATGCATGTCAATGCCCATTAAACCATTACACCATCACCAACTTCTTAACTTCGCCGTGTGGGGATCCGATTACCTAGCGCCAAAAGTACCACTTCACAACCAACAGAAAGAAACATGAATATATATCATATCGAGAATTCATGCACGACGAAAGTCAACATTTGATTTTCCCCGTATTTCCAACTAACCAATCCACAATGTCACAAACAACCACAACCGGCGTGTCCACCGCCGAAACCACCACCACCACCATCCCAACCACAATGCGCGCCTGGCAATGGACAACCTGCACCACAACCCTCGAATCCGCCATCCAAATCAACAACTCAGCCCCACTCCCCACATCCCACCGCCCATTGTCCTCCGGCGAATCCCTAATCCGTGTGTACGCCGCAACCCTCAACCAAGTCGACTTCAAGTTCGCCGAGCTGCCCCTAATCCCGCGCCTCGCCATCCGCAAACCCGCAACTCCCGGTCTCGACTTTGCGGGCCGCGTCATCTCCACTGGTCCCGACTGCTCCGTCAAAGTCGGGCAATTGGTATTCGGGAAGTTGGAGCCCAAAACTCAGTTTGGGACGTTAGGGGAGTACATTGTTGGGTCGAGGGTGGGTACGGTTCCGATGCCGGAGGGGTTGGAGGTGGAGAGTGCGGCAGCGATGGGGGTGTGTGGGTTGGTTACTTATCAGTGTCTTGCGAGGAATGTGAAGAGTGGGGATAGAGTGTTGGTTAATGGGGGGTCGGGCGGGACGGGCACGTTTGCGGTGCAGATTGCGAAGGCGTTGGGGTGTCATGTTACGGCGACTTGTTCGGGTACGTATGGTTCAAAGTTGGGGTTTGCAACGAGGTGTGCTGACTAGATACAGGTGCGAACGTACAGCTTTGCAAGGATCTGGGCGCGGATGAAGTGATTGATTATCGGAAGAATGATGTCGCCGCGGTTCTTGCGAGTGGGTCGAAGCAGTATGATATGATTCTTGATAATGTTGGGCATCCATCAGAACTGTACTGGAAAGCCCCTGAGTTCACAAAACCAGGGGCAAAGTACGTACAAGTTGGATCACAAGTTAGTCTATCATTCCTGTACGACCTCGCATTCCGGTTTTTGGTTCCGACATGGCTGGGTGGGGGACAGCGCCCGTTTTCATTTGGGTTCGCTTTGACGAACTTTGACGATTTTACCGCGCTAGGAAAGCTGGTAGCGAGCAGAAAGGTGAAGCCGGTGATAGATGAGGTTTATGAGTTTGAAGATGTACCGAAAGCGTACCAGAAGTTGAGAACGGGTAGGGCAAGGGGGAAGATAGTGGTGAGAATGGGTAACGAAGAGAAACACTGAATAATGAGACGGTTGTGAAACCTAAATGCCTTTAAGTTCACAGGCATGAAAGCACTTCTAAAAAAAAGTGGCTCAACTCATGTCCATTGCGTTACTTCGCATTGGTGTATGATATGATAGTAGGAAGAGAAAAGACTTCTCGTCCTCTTCTTACCAAAAAAAGTTCAACATAATACATACGTTCTTTTCCATCTTTTCTCAACAAGCCCTATTAACGCCAAAAGCGCCCATACACATGCATGTGTCTCCACCCTTTACGGTCCCTTAATGCATCTTCGCTCTCCTCGCCTTTCCTGGCCGTTTGCTCGCACCACCGCCACTGCTGGGCTTACCCTTCATCTTGCGAACAGAGAAACCCCGGCCATCAGCGCTAGACTGCGCATCGTTGCTCTTAGAATGCCTCTTCTTGCCCCCGAAACCGTATTTTGCATCTTTCTTCTGGCGCTTAGCGTTGAACGCTTTGCCATCGGCGCCACCACGGCCGGCGCGACGGTCAGACTTGGAGTCCTCGGCTGTAGCAGCAACGTCAAAGAGATCTTCTTCGTTGGTGGAGGTGATATCTGCGCCTTGTCGCTCTGTCATATCCGTTAGCATATACATGTCTTAGCAAGTGTGCAAAGCAACGTACTTCGCTTGAGGGTGTTGATTTTCTCCATGGTATCCCGCTTTTCCTTTGCCCGCTCCTGCATCTTTGCAACCTGGACTTGTTTGCCAAACTTCTTCAAGTCTCTCTGCTTGCGCGCCTCAGCAGCCGCCTTCTTGCCAGCCGCGGCATCAATCAGCTTCTGCTTGATCTTGCCCATGTGCTCGTCGCTCTTGACCATCTCCGCAAAGTAATCTGCCGGTCGTGAAAATGGCACACCCTCCTTCTTGAGCTTTTGCCGGGCCTCCTTGACAGACGACAGACACTGCTTGTAGAATGCGAGCTCGCGGTTGAGGTCGTCTTCGACATCGGGAATCTCGACGGGCTCATCCGTGGTGACGGATTGATGTTCTGAGAAGGCGAGCTTCGAATAGGGCAGTTGTATGCGGTGCAGGGCGGCGGTGAGGGCAGCGGTGTTGTTGATTGTGAGTCGTTGGTGGGGGATGATGTCGCCTTTGTCTTCCGAGGCGATCGAGTCGAGATCTGAAAGCGCAATGTCTTCTTCGTCACCCTCGTCGTCATCCTCCTCTTCGTCGTCGTCCTCGCCTTCTTCGTCATCTTCAGCCTGCATCTCCTCCTCATCCGAGCTAATGTCGCTCTCGCTGTCGTCGAGGTGCGAAAGGTCGAGCGCAGGTCGCTCAGACGCCTCATCGTCATCGCTCTCATCCTCGCTACCCTCAGTCTCCCACTCGACCTCTTTGACGGCGGGCGCAGCCTTTGGCGACTTGCCTTCCTTCTTATCTTTCTTGTCCTTCTTCGCTTTGCCATTGACCTTGACCTCTACCTCATCGAGCGGTACTCCACCCTCCTCATCATCCTCATGCGCCTCATCCCCATCGCGCTTCTGTTTCCGCTTCTGCACCTGCTTCTCATGCTTGCGCTGCTTCTCCAGCTTAATGTTGCGCCCTTGCTGGTGAATAAGCGCAGTCTTGAGCTTACTTTTCCCCATAGTTGTCGTATGTTTTTGTGCGCGCAAATGAAAAAAAGACACACAAAGTCAGAAAGGAAGATTGTTGTAATATCGCACAAAAAAAAGTGGAAGTTGCAATCCTGGCGGGCGCGAGGAAACAAAAAACGTTAGTGTCCAAGCTTCACCCAAAATTTCAATTCCCCCAAAAGTTCCCAAACGGCAGAAAACCAACGCTAGAGCATCTCTCACCGCCTTGACAAAATAGGAAACTGACCGCGGCGGACGAACAACGAAGCACGTGCTTTCGTGTTGTGCCCCCCCCCCCCTTCACACCGCCCGCACCGCCCGCACTGCCCGTAACACGCGACATCGATTACAAGTTTACAGTCCACCAAAAAAAATACCACCCTACTCCAAACCTAAGCATACACTTTTTTCTTTCCCCTTTAAAGCAAACTCACACCATGGCAACCCCACAACCCCTAGGCGACCGCTCCCAAAGCGACACCGCAGTACGTTTCTTCCCTTCTCCCACCCACAACAACCATTCCCCTTCGACAAACTAATAAAAGCCCCACTTAGTCCGTCTCCTCAAACAACCCCGAAGCATCAGGCGAACTCACAGCCGTAGTAGACGACCTGCTCAATCAGTTGAATACAAAGTTCAACTCGATAAGTAGCGAGTTGCTTTCAAAAAGTAAGGATTAATTAAACACTCTCAAAGGGGGAAAGAGAGAGAATGGGAATGAATGGATGGCTAATGATTTTTTTGTGTTTTTTCTTGTTACAGTGGATGATATGTCAAGACGACTTGATAATCTCGAGGCTACGATTCAGAGTGGGGATGGGAGTAAAGGGAGTGGATCGGGGAAATGAGAAATGGTGGGGTTGGAATTGAATAGGTTCTTACGGACATGAAGGGCAGGTCCTCACGGTTCACATGTTGATTGGAGGTAGAGGGTCAATAACATGCATTTACAACGCTTGCAAATTGATATTTCAGTTTGATACATCTACAAACTATTTTATTCCATGTCCTTTCTTGTCATTTCCTCGTGGCGTTCTTGCACCACATGTATTCTTATCCTGTTTATCATAATGCATCCACACCAATGGTATCAACATCTCTCCAACGTCATCCATCACTACATGAGACGAGTCGTCTACAACTCAGTCTTCTCCTCTTCACCAATGAATTTCCTCAGGATGTTGCTCCTGCTCACCAAGTCATCCATCTTCTCAGGTGCGAGGTTGCCCTTGGCAATGAGGCCTTGCAGACGCTTGAGCTCCTTCTCAGCGTACTCCTTGTTGGCACCAATCTTCGAGAAGACCTTGACGTAGTATTGTGCGTACTTGTCCTGCAGGGTGGCGGCAAGAGTCTTGGCCTCCTCGGCTCCGTCAGCCCATGAGTCCTTGAACTTCTCAATGACAGCGTTGAAGGCCTCGATAGTACCACCAGTGGCATCAAGACCACCACCGACAGCGCGGTGAGTGCCAGCGTTGGCGTTGAGGAAATCGATAAAGTCCTTCTCGGCACGAGCACCATTGTATGGGAGAGCCTCGGTGGAGCCCTTGGCAAAGTACTTGATGGTAGGGTAGCCAGAGACACCTTGTTCCTGAGCAAGGGCCTTGGAGTTCTCGGCTTCGGCGTCGACCTTGGCGATCAGGACATCGGGCTCGTTGACAAAGTCGTTTGCGAGAGTCTCCCAAACAGGGGCGAGGGTCTTGCAGTCTGTATGCACGTCAGCGAAGGGCAATTTGATAGATTGGAACCACAAAACGTACGTCCGCACCATGGAGCAGTAAAGGCAACAAGCACATTCTGGTCCTTTCCAACCTTCTCCTTGAAGCTCTTGTCGTCAAGGTACACGACCTGGCTGGGAAGCTTGGCCTTGATCTTGGGCTTGACGGAGGTGTTCTCCGTAATGAACTTGCTCAAGCTCTCAAGGTCACGTCCGCCCTTGTAATCGACAGGCTTGTCGGTCTTTCCATCAAACCACTTGAGGGTGGGGAAACCTGAGACGCCATAGCGCTTGCCGAGCGACTTGTGGTTATCCGCATCAACCTTTGCAACGCTGACCTTGTCACCAGCGTGCTGGAAGACGGTGGCAAGTTCCTCGTAGACGGGGGCGAGGTTCTTGCAGTGACCGCACCAGGGGGCAAAGAACTCTACAAGGGCGGGCTTGCCGGACTTGAGGACAACATCGTCGAAGTTGGAGGGGTTGAGGTCAATGACGGCTTCTGCCGAAGCAATGGCGGGGAGCAGCGCAATGACCGCGGGTATGAAATTGCGGAACAACATTTTAGGGTTTGAGAGGAGGAAGCTCAAACGGTGCAATTGGGAGCTCCAAACTTATGTTGAAGAGCGGTGGGGAACACGGAGTCGAGCTAGAGGGCTTGCCTCCAGGGTCCTGCGCTGGCGATCGCTTAGCACGCAAGGTGTCCTCTCTTTACCCAGCCATCTGACCAGGGTTTACAAATCCAGCGTCACTACAACGAATGGGTTGATTTCAAATCTTGCCACACAAAGCAATTGCTGATGTTAGTCTTGAATGTGGGTACAAACACGTGAAAAGATTACTGTATGGATAGCATAGGCTATTCTCTTCCTACAGAGCTACTAGCCACCCCGCGTTCTAACTCGAGTACGGAATGCAGCATACTAAACCCATCAAAATGCAAAAAATAGATTATATTCTCAATTCGGGGGTATCATCACACGACACTAATTCAACGACATCTTCCAATGATTTCCTCCGGTCATCCCATAACTCCCACTAACTGTCTTCTCTTCCTCCTCTCCCTTCCCATTCTCAGTCGCCTTCTTTGCCTCCTCAGTCTTCTTCGCCTTCTCTTCCATCGCCTTAACGTCCCCGCCAGCCTTCTCCACCATCGCCTTCAACCCCCTCACATCCGCACCCCTGACTTCCTCAATCTTCTTCCCGTCCTTGAATAGCATAAACGTCGGCATAGCCGTAACCCCATATTGCCCCGCTATTTCGCGCTGCTCGTCGACATTGACTTTGACGAAAGCGAACTTTCCGGGTACAGAATGTGCGTTGGAGAATTGGTTGTAGACGGGTGCGATTTGTTTGCATGGTGGACACCAGGTTGCGTAGAAGTCTGCGATGAGATAGGTGTGGGCGTTTAGGAGGGTGCGGAAGTGAAGAGGGGCGGAGATTTCTGTTGGCATGGCTGTTTTGGATATTTGGATGTTTTCCTTTTGATGTAGTACTGAAATGCGACTGTGGAGTTGTGTAAGGTAGGTTGGGGGCAGGGTCGTTTTGAAGTCGTGACTTTTTTAAGAAGTTGCAATGTTGTAGAACATTCTATACGTACTGAGCAAAGGACCTTCTCGCCGGCCCCAATTTGTAATCGACGCAAACATCACGTGTCGCTCCACTTGCTTCTTGTGGTAGTCGGTGATAGTAAGAAGTCGAGTTCTGATTACTTACACGGAGTATATTTGCACGTTAGTCACATAGGCCCAAAAATGCCTTTCATATCACACGTATCCCGCACACAGTACACCCATTCTGCCGCACGCGATCTTAGAATCGAACATACGTATAATTGACACACGCGCTGCAAGGACCGAAAATATCCAGAAACCAGAAATGCAGCCCAGCCCATAACGCCCTCGCTATGCAAACATTTCATCACGCATACCCATCCATCTCCTACCGCCACTCATCCCCCTCCCCTCCCCAGAATCTCCTCCCTCTCCAGCACCTCTGGCTTGAACTTAATCAAAAACACCGTCTTTCCCGGCCAAAGCCCCTTCCCATCCTTACCCTCTTCTTCCCCTACGCTATGCGCCGTAACACCCTCAGTCGGGAACCCCGCACCATCGCACACGCCCTCGATAATTCCCGCCACAAATGCCGCGCAGTTGAGACTCGACAGCTCCTTTGGTAGCGAAATGTACTGGTTGACCATGGGCTCGTTGTCAAACAGCATGTACTGTCCCGGGTCTGTGCCCGACTTTTCCAAGGCATCGGCGGGGCGGCCAAACAGGTAGCGGTACAGTTGCTGAGCGATGAATTGTAGGAGCGGCAGGATGCGCGTGGGGCGGATCGAGGCGAGGGGGTTGGCGGTGCGGGAGAGAAGAAGATCCAGAAGACGGAGGCCGATGGGGTAGCCTTGGCTGTTTAGTCTAAGGGAAGGGAGGTACTTGTTAGCAAAGCCATGCTATGTCATCTAGTGTAGGTAGAGAAGGCGTGAGGTTTGCGCGCAACGTACCTTTGTTCCAAGCCGCCCACGTCTTTTGCGCCCTTTTGCGCATAGGCAATCATTTCGATGAAGAGGTATGCAAAGGCTGCGCGACTGAGCTCTGCATTCTTGCTCCGGTTCAGATTGCGGTCGTATATGGTCTTCTTATTCGAGGGGTAGCGTAGGCCCGACCCTTGACTGGGCGTCCCGTTCATGGCGAGGTTGTGGCCCGGCGGCGGCAATTGAACTGCGGACTGCGGGCGGGCCGTGGATGCAGACGGAGATGCAGATGCGGATCTGGCTAGGGCGGCAGACTGCGAGTAGGAGCGTTCGCGCGGCGTGAAGTGCGAGGGCAGAAGTGGTAGCAAGTTGGACATGGTTGGCTCTCTCGACCTCGCCGGAGCGGTTTGGCGGAGCAATGTGGGTCGGAGGGTCGTGCGGCGTGCGTCAGACTGATTTGGGAGCGATTATGAGGCTGGAGATGCCAAGCATGAGGACGACGGCAGTAGTACATATATCATCATTCTTCACTTGGAGGAGTTGCAACTGGAAAACGGGCCGAATGTATCCACAAGTATCGAATACGAGTTTCTGGAGTATTACACATTATCTCATTATCATCATCATCATCATCTGGAAGCGGTGAACGACTACTCGGCGCTTCTCCATGACCCTACAGGTACATACACCTCTTCATCATGACATGCTTCAGTATAACGACAGGAAGCCTCCAAAGCACACCTGGAGCGTTGACCGTCATTCTCCGCCCCTCTCTCTCTCTACAGCCGTCTTGTCCACTAAGCATATTCTCCTACATCTTCACAATTCCTCCTTTTCTGTAAGAACCCACAAGAAAAGTCTAACCACTTTTCCTTCCAAGCCCACGCCATTCTTTGTACCATGCCTCGATATCAGCGGTCCAGGCTATCTGGTGCCGATTCAACTCCACCATGATGCGCTGAACATCGACCCAGCGAGCCTCAAATTCAATCGGGACCACAACCACAGTGTTATCCGGATCAACAGCAGTATCGCGCATGTGCGGAGCGCCAGACTGTTCTGTATCAAGCTCTGCGCGGAGTCCTTCATTCGACTTCTTTTGTTCCTGCATCGCAGCCAGAGCATTATCGCGTTCCTTCTTCATCTTGCGCTGGGATGGGAGATGGCGTTGTTTGGCCTCCATAGCTTCTTTGGCTTTTCCCTCCTCTTTACTAGCAACTTGCTTAGCGTTTTTAACCTTTATGTTTGCACCTTTGAGTTTATTGGCCTTGTTCTCGTTCTGAGTGCCAAGGAGGACGTTCTCGCGCTCAGTTGTCTTGTGCATCTTCTTTAGTTGAGCGTTCTCTGCACGCTGGCGTACCGTTTCGCCTTCCAGGCGATTGATGCGGCGCAGGATGTCGCGAGGAAGCTTCGGGTGAGCTGTATCCCGGGATGTCCGCTGATCCAGTTCTGCAATGATCTTGCCGTATTCTTCAGCCTGTGCCTTCCAATGGTCGCACTGTTGATTGAGATGTGCAATGGTGGATCGAAGACGCCTCTGTTCACACTCTCCTTCTTCCAACTCTTCGTCGTTTACATCAGCCATCCACAGTAATTCTCCATCTTTGACTTGAGAAGTTTCATGCTTGTGTAAGTCGGCCGCCGTGTTGTCCAGGCACAAGTCAGCAGGTTCAAAGAAAAGCACGTCTAGATTGAAACTCATCTGTCACAGGTTAGCACTAGTGGATTATAGCCCATTGATAATACCGTACCGTGAGTAGCAGTCAAGTCAGTAGAGTCAAAGCTGCTGGTCGCAGTGAGAGGGATCCAATGTGGATGAAGTGAGATATATACGTAATGGGACAGCGCACCAACCGTACATTCATCGCAAAATCAACTAGCTCGTCTTTCACTGCGTCGCCCGCTTGGCAGATCTCCACCTCTACTTAACGCAAGGCTGTACAGGAAATGAGATATTATGATTATCAGGACAGTCCAGGCAGTACATTGAAGTGCAGAGCTCAACAGGACCGTATTCGTAGCGATTTACCCACCCATAAGCTCGACTGCATAGCTTCGCTTCATTCTAGAGCACCCAGTCTGTCTATCACACGTACTAGGTCTTTCACTCGGAATGGTTTGGAGATTGCGTCATCCATCCCGGCCTCTGTAGCACGCTTCAGCTGCTCAGGCCTTGCATTCGCAGTAACAGCAACTATCTGGAGGTGTTTGTTGATTTGCCCATTGTTTTGTGCGGTGCGTATCATCTTTGCGCATTGGAGACCGTCCATGACAGGCATTTCCACGTCCATAAGAATAACATCGATGCATGAGTCCGAGGCAGTAGTATCTGGATACGCCTTCCAATGTCGTGAAGTCTTGATGAAGTCAAATGCCTTCTGTCCATTGTCTGCCGTATGGACAATGTAACCGTACTGTTGCAGCTGCTTCTTCAAGACGCGTTGATTGACCATGTTATCTTCGACAAGAAGAACACTCAGCTGTCGTTTGTCTCGAGACTCAGGGCTTTGTGGACCGACGAGATGTCGAGAGGTATTACTAGCTTCTGTGGCCCTACTGGGTGAAGTAGGAACAGTAAGAGCAGATTCCGGCGAAATTGCTCGTGAAGCTTTAGCGTAAAAGGCGAAAGTTGATCCTGCATTTTCTTGAGATGCGAAACCAATCTCTCCGCCTTGCAAAGCTACTAGCTTTCGGCTAATGAAAAGCCCCAAGCCAGAACCGCCGTACTTGCTGTATGTTTTGGGGGAAGCTTGTATGAACCGCGAGAAGATACGTTTCATAGAGGCAGAGTCCATACCGCAGCCTGTGTCCTTCACGCTACACCATAGATAGAGTTCCTGTCCATTTGCTGCTACGGCTGCCTTGGCCTCTTCCTTCCGAGAAGAGGTTGGGGATGCTACCATCATTAAGTCGGCGAATACATCTGTAGGGCGAGAAGCGGAAGCGCCAACACGGAGAGTAACATTTTTACTCTTGGGGCTATCTTTTGTAAACTTGATAGCATTGGCAACCAAGTTTACGAGAACCTGCATGATTCTGCCGGGATCTGCTTCGATCCAGTCAACTCCGAGCTGACTGAGAGAAGGGTCGGGTGTTATCGTGAATGTGACACCAGCCTGCGTAGCTTCGAACCTAAACGTGCTCTCGACCTGCTCAAGAAATGTCTTCACTTGGAAGGCCGAGGGACATATCTCTAGAAGGTTAGAGTCGAGCTTTGAGATGGAGAGAATGTCGTCAATGATTCGCTTTTGATGTACTGTACAGGCCATGATAGTGTCGGCAGCTTCAATCATGCTGCTCGTACATTCTTGAAGTCGTTTCGTGGTAGTTTTGTGGTCTATGTTATGAGCATCTTGACGGCTTGCGTGGTCGAGTATCAATTTCATTTCGGAAAGCGAATGTGACAAAGCGTCCGCACAGTGCATAACGGCGCCTAGAGGATTTCGGATCTACGACGTGTTAGACAGTAATTCTGACTTGACCAAATAAATTGAAATAACATGCCTCGTGGCTAGTCATGTCGACAAAACTATGCTAGATTAGTTGACTGGCACGACCTTGGATGGAAGAGCACCTACTTTTCTTGCTGTCGCTTGGATTCGATAGCCTCCTCTAGCTTTTCACGCTGAAGAATCTCAGAATACTTAAAGTCGCTGATGTCGGTAATAGTAGTCGTTATTTGGAGAGAACCATCGTCTACTATATCTGGGTAGGCGGCAAATTGCACCCAGGTGTGCTCCGAGTAATTGGGCGCTCCTTTGCGAAGACTTTTCAGCCGAATGTGAAAGCTGTCAGACTTTCGAAACTTGAAAATATTCTCCAGGCGTGCATCAAACTCCGATATATCTTCAGGGAAGACAATGGAGCGAACTTGTATACTCTTTACTGGCATTGAAGGATGACCAGTCATCTGGAACCAAGCCTTGTTAACAAAAGAGGGCGTTCCTTTCTCATCAATGACCAGAACGCCGATATTCGAATTTTCAATGAAAGTCAAAAGACGTGACTTGTTCAGGCGAACTTGGTCCGAGGCCCCAGCACCGTCGACCATGGTCCCGTATTCGATCGTTTGCTGAACGTCGAGAGCTGCTACACAACCTGTAATGCTTACAACACCGAGTGCGTCATCAAGCATAGGAACACAGGCTATCTGGACCCATTTTCTTTCACAGCCATGAGGCCGAAACCTTACTGCGAGCGTTGTTGACCGGCCAGCCACCAAGGATTGCCAATGGGATTTTAGAAGTGGGTGATCATCTTGCTCGCAAAGCTCCATCAACATTGTCTGATGTTGTACATCAACGTTTCTGGAACAACCGCTCAAGCTACAAAACGCCTCCTGTTTGCCATTAGTACATGCATTTCGTCTCGCTTTCTTTTCTCACATTAGTTTGCGTCAGCTTTCCTGACAGGGTACATTCGAAAAAACCGATACTTTTGCTAAAAGGTCAGCACAGCTCGTCCGTACGATGCAGAAGACTAACCTGGCAGCTTCGATTACTTGCAACATGCGCTGCATCTTGCCTGTTGCTAACACAGCCTCTTGTTGCCTCAATTCCATTTCCTTTGCAAACATCTCCTTCTCTTTTGCTATCAGTTTTTGGTCATTTTCTTTGGCAAGCTTCCTAGTCTCCGCAATTGTAATTGCTGCTACACTGCTGCAAAAGTGTTGATGCAGCGTCCCCACCCATGCCTGATAAGAAGAATCGTAAGAACACCGTGGTGCCAGTCCAAGGATCAACACAGCGTAAAGATTTCCGGATTTTCCCATGATACTAGGCAGAATGACTGCCTGGTGGGAATCATCACCATAGCACCGGTCCCTAGATGCATGGCACATCTCTGGTGGCAAGGATCCGTCTGCTGCATAAAGGAGCTCAGGAATACGCAAATCGACGGCTTTGTAAATAGATTTAATCCATGCCTGGTCTTCGCCACGCTTGATCCTTGATGGGAGCGGTGTTGTGAAGGAGCCCACCGTGCCAGCAAGTTTGAATTCGTCGGTGCTAATCTCATTCGATATGAATCCGGTCTCATGTTCACGCACGAGCTTACTGTCGGCAAAGTATATGGCCGCAAACGATATATCACCATTACCATTTGATATACCACGCAATGTTGAAGCCCACAAGGCATTTAAATCTGTGGCATCTTTGGAAGCACGACGAATGTGATCTAGCGACCGCTCACGACGACGCTGCAGCATTTCCTTGGTCGTGTCATAAGCTGTGACGTGGCATCCATCCAAGGATAGTGGTAATTTTACCATTGTCGCTCTGAGGAAAACCTCTTGGAGAAGGCCATGTTGTGGGAAGAAACACGGTATTTGGTGTTCGTTGTCCAGGCCGGACCCGTCATGTTCTGGCTGTGTAAGTCTTAGTGTTGCCGGGCCATGCCCAACCATTGCAGTGTTGAGAGCTATTGGCCTGCCTTGGTACAGCGGGTGATAATCGCGCAGCAACCTGCCATACGCTGTGTTGTACAAGATGGTCGAATCACGGCCTAATAGGAATAGCTGGGGCTGGGGGCTGAGCATGGCCAGGTTGATGAGCACCAGTAATTCGCGAGGCCATTCTGCAATGGGTCCAGGAGCGGTATCGGCCCAGTTGAGCTCGCGTATGTATTGAAGGTCGGAATCAATAGCGGAATCCCCGGTCGGTTCAGTGAGGAACGACAGGTGAGATTTAGCACCTGCATGTTCAGCAGTCTCCAGCTCCGTCGACATGGTTGTGTTGACGGATAGGCGACGTCAAAAGATACCCCGTGGAAGCTGAAAAGTACGTAGGATGGGGGCTGTTATCAGGGCAGACAGCCTCTGATGGCTGGGAGAACGAAGAGGTCAGCAGGCAGCGAGACAGACACCTCCACGTCCTCTATACCAGCAAGACCATGCGAACAAATGGCTCTCGGTCAGTTCTCGGTGAACTCCTTCCTGGATGCGGTGGGTAGCCGATGGCCGCAACTAAATTGCCGCCCACGCACCCTGGTTGGGGAGCTTGACACCGACCGACGCTTGAGACATGGCCGCAGTTGGCCCGCGTGAATCACCGGCCATCGGCAAACGGTCGCGTGTAGTGTTTGGAACCATAGCGTTGGGAGTTTGCGGTGCCTGGAAAAATTTGAAGCGGAGGTTTCAAGAAGATTAACCAGCAGAACGGGCGAACTAGTCGAGGGCTGCTAGTGTACACGGCGTGTGTATAGCTTGTGTCTGCTAGCTGGAGCATTGTACATGTTGAACGAGGCAGAGGCTGTAGTATTGCCGACACAGCCGCTCGATTGTGTCATGATTCGCTGCAGGGACAAATACCCCCGTCTTCGCTTGGCGTCTGGAATGACGAAAAACGCGTGTAGTTCGCCACTCGATGACGTCGGCCTGGACGGGACAGCCTTCGCATCCTGACTAGCTCCCGTTATTAGGCCTTTTTTCTCCTGACTTTGGGTCGGGTAAGCATTGGCGGAATCCATGACGAGACCCAGACTTGCTCGCAGCTTCGCTCAACAACTGCAATCTCCGCTGCCTTTGCTGTACGCCTACGCCGTGGTAGTCTGTTGTCTGGACAACGCCGGCTCCTGGCGGTAGTCCCATGTCGATCTTGTCGAGTACGAGTGCGTACGTACATGTACATGCATCGCATAGCAAGTATTATTCAACCCCGTTGATTTGCGTTATTTGACACGGGGGCTTCCTGTACAGCTCTAGCGCTTATGTTAGTGCAATAATATATCCACGGTTGTATCCTATCTTTTCAAGGCTAGTCTACACTATTCTTCTCTCGCCCCGGACATCTACGCACCTTTGCATCGCAGTGAAACTAATGAGTCCACTGCTATAATCCCTGTTCTCTATATAGTACAGTACTACCTGTGTATCTTACCTGACTATCGAGAGTATCTCCATGATACTTACCACAGCATAAAGGCATGAGAAGTGCGAAGAATTGTCATGCCCTTCGGACCGGAGTGGAGATAGAAAACCGTTATAAAACTAATCTATTTTGGGAAACGACAGGGTCCAATGGCCCAAATCAACGAGGTTAAGTATCTTCTGTCGCATAGCACGTGAACAAAGGGCTGTAGTCCTGAGACTTGCACAAGTAAGCCAACCTTGGACTCAGAGAAGATGGACGCAGTGTCGGGTATTATAGGGCAGGCCATTGCTATAATACTGTGCAGGCTGACACCACCTTCACGGGAGTGACATGTTCGCGATGATTCGGAACGCCAGCGTCCGTGTCCAACGGTACTTGGCAACGTTAGAACTAAGCCAGGGAGTAGCCTCATCGACACGTGCTGCAAGGACAGCGATGCAAGTACGTAGTGTGTGCGTTTAGACTGCGTATGCACGGGGTGATGGGGTTATGTTGTCAAAACGGAGTTGGTGCCGCATAGGTCACAGCTCAACAGGGGTTACTGTTGTTGACCTCGCCCGCTTTGAGAATCGGATCGACCCCTCTGGCCCCACAAAAGATCATCGTTCTCTGAGCCGATTTCTCTACACGTATGGCGCGATACAACCAGAGCTGCCATCGAGGAAATATTACTGGTTGCTATACACGTGGGTCGTATGGTGCTGCATTGTGCTTTTAAAATTGTTCAAAGCTTCAATCGAGGCTCACAGCCATTACACAAAAGCCGCCCCAGAAGTACTACGATGCAGCAATCCCCTGAATCTCCATACTCTGTTCGCCCAGTCCAGTTGTCGCCTATGGTGATTTGCATAGTGCTGGCTGGCGACTGACCCGAAAAAGAAAAGTCGGCCAGAAAAGGAACACCTCCATCATCGTGCATGCTTGACGTCTTGCCTGGAAACCTGGAAAGGAGCTGAGAAGAATTGGCATTAGCAACAGGTTTGATTCTCGGATTGATTGTTAGTTAGCCAGCGAGTCTCCAAAATGATCGTCTTAAACAAGTTGGTATGCCGAAAGCGGATTCATGGAGGGTCAAACATTCTGAATAGCTACATGGAAACTGTTATTGGAACGCTGACCACATTGCCGAGATCTTCTTCTTCTTCTATGCGGCAATATGGCCCTTACTTACTTTGGTGTTCGATAGTAGCGCTGCTCAGGGCCCTGCATGTCAGTCCATAGTCTACCTGTAACCTTTTCAACAATCCTCTCCATACCTTCTCAATCGAGTCAGATTACGGAGCACACGCGGCATATGGCGCATCTTAAGTCGGCATCGGAACCTCATGACACGTGATATACGTTCAGCGAGAACCATGGCGTTGCGTTTCCAACATGGCTTTCGGATTCGGTTATTCAGCAACCATTGCACGCTCGTTGCCTTTGTGCCTACTGAAAGGAAATCAATACAAAACCGAATCAAGTACCAAGTATCCCTCCAGGCACTACTCAAACTAGTATAATTCAGACGACCATACGCTGAGAACAATACTTAGCAATCTCTTGTTCACGCTACCTCACCACACAAAAAACGACAACAATAGCAAGGACGGAACCGGATACGTTAGCCTCTCTCGAAAGGTTCATCTGGAAGGGATGGGCTTATATTGTCTGAGAAATTAGTGCGTTACACACAATGGCGTGAGCTGGTGTGAGAGCTGATGATTAATCCTGTCTCTTCACTGTCTGACGTCAACGTAACTGCCCTCATCAGCTACGAACAGCAAGTCGACCAAGTCCCTCAAGCACAACTGCTCCCTTTACGCCGTGTCTCTACGGGAGACTTCGTATAGCCAGTCAGTGCATGAGCACTCGGAAACAAGGAGCAAAATCCAGGAGCCCAAGATTGCGGATTACCCAAGCTAGTAAATCCATAATTTCCCCCCCGCCCCCGCAAAGAGGTCAGCGCGGCGCCCCGTTCTATCCCCACCCCACTTCCTCCGAACAGCTGGATGCGGTACACGCGATGCCGGATCAAGGGCGCTTTTTCCCTGTGGAGCGTGCTTATCCCCAGGCGCTTCCTTCAATCCCGTAGACAATGCCCAATGAGCTGGCGAACGACCGATAGATCCCGGACCTACCCACATGGCATGACTTGTTCCCCGCGGGGTATAACTCCTGCCACGGGGTAAGTACTGCGCGCATCTCTCCCTAACAAGCGGAACCGAGGCGGGCTAGTGCTTTTGATAGAATACAAGAAGGCGAGGGGAGGACACCAAATGTCTGCCATTGAAAGCGCCTTCGCGACTGCGATTGTTGATCAAGAGACACACGACACGAACCAATTGGGACCAAGGTCAGGAACCAGTACACCTGGCACAGGATTGGAGCAATGCGCGCAGCACGATACTACGGAAAAGAGGATATTCGGATTGAGGATGTGGAGCAGCAGGAGTGTGGAGCGGGGCAAGTCAGAGTAACGTTTTCCCCCCTTCCGATGGTGTGATAACATGGATTGAGGAGAGCAATATCTGATATCTGTGCAGATTGCCCCGGCCTACGTAGGTATCTGCGGTTCGGATCTCCACGAATATCTCGGTGGACCTACCTTTGCACCAACAGAGCCTCACCCATGTACCAAAGACACGATTCCTATCACCCTAGGACATGAGTTTTCAGGTGTCGTCACAGAAGTAGGGTCACCCGACTCTGCCTTCTCCATAGGCCAAAACGTCTGTATCCAACCCAGCATATACTGCGGAGCCTGTGAAGCATGCAAAGCAGGCTGCGAAAATGTCTGTTTCAACGGCGGCTTCATCGGACTATCCGGTGGTGGCGGCGGCCTGAGCGACTCCGTCGTCGTACCCGAAGCCGCAGTCTTGCAACTACCAGACAACATTCCTCTCGACATAGGCGCGCTGGTCGAGCCCCTGAGCGTAGCCTGGCATGCCGTATCCGCCGCACCGGTAACTCCCGATTCGACCGCGTTGATCCTCGGTGGCGGTCCCATCGGCCTCGCCATCGTCCAATGTCTCGTCGCCAAAGGCGTAGGCAAAATCATCGTTAGCGAAATATCAGGCACCCGCCAGCGCTTTGCAAGAGAGTTTGGCGCCCATCACGTCTTGTGTCCCAAGACGTACGACATCGTCAAGATAAGCAAGGCGCTCAGCAACGGCGGTCCGGATGTAGTTTTCGACTGCGCAGGCGTACCGGCCAGTCTCACCACGGCGTGTACAGCTGTGCGGCCCAAGGGCACAATAGTCAACGTGGCGATTTGGGAAACGGAAGTGCCGTTTAATCCCAACTTGCTGGTTTCGCGCGAAGCAAAGTATACGGCTGTGCTGGGGTATCGGCGGGATGATTTCCAGGCTGTGCTGGATTTGTTGGCTTCTGGTGAGTTTTTTTTTGGGGACTTGAATCTATGGCTGTGGTGTTTATTAATGTTTTGTGCAGGCAAGTTGAAACCTAATAAGATGATTACGAGGAAGATTCAGTTGGAGGATCTTGTGGAGAGTGGTATCAAGGCTCTTATTCATGACAAGGAGAATCAGGTCAAGATTTTGGTCGAGGTGGGAGCCATGGGTCGGGTTGATTCTGCTATACATTGAGGCATTGTATTGTTTGGCCGTCTAGAGTTTTTGTTTGTCGCTTTCAAAAAAAAATAACTTATTACCAGGTAGGAAATGTTTATCTTAGCTTAGGTCTTCTATTTTAAATATCCCCCGCATGCAAGGCCATGTGTCAATATTACTTCTTTCCCGTTGTATTTCTTCCACTGCTATATACTAAATGACACTTTTGATCGTCACGCTAACACACACCCCCACCCCGTCCTTGCCGCCTTGAGCCTTAGCCCCCTATTTCGCCAACAACATCGTGCTACGACTGCGGCTGTAAACAAGCCACCGTGCTGCATCTGGCTTCGCGCGGGTCGCTCAGCTGGACGCCTTAGGGGCTGAAGGGCGGGCCAAAGAGGGGGGGGGGAAGGAGGAGGAGGAGAAAAGAGGCGACGCTCGATCCGCCCGTCAAAAAGTTCCGAGACTGTTGTACATATACCTACCCTCTTACATACATACTCCACACATAGTTGCATACTATTTTCTTATACATACCAAGCAAAAAGTACTACTTATGTCGCAGTACGGGACCTACGCCTCTCCAGCGCCGCAGCAGCATCAGCAGCAGCAGCAGCCCCCACCCTACCAACCTCCGCATGCAGCCAAGTACGATGGAGGATCAAGCTATTATGCCCAGAAGTCTGGGGGGATCATTGGACAAATGGTGAATCAGCATCTGACAAACGGGAAGCCGATGCTGAATAAACTGGGTAAGAGTATGAGCTCGCTGCTGGGGAATAGTAAGACGCCTGTGCATGTGGTGCAGAGTGGGCAGAGTTATCAGGGTCAGCCTCAGGGTCAGGCTGCTGCTACGACTACTAGTCCGCAGCCGCAACAACAGCAGTGGGGTCAGGTGCAGCAACAACAGCAACAGCAACAGTGGGGGCAGGGGCATCGTCCTTCTCCTCCTCCTCCTCCTCCTCCACCACCACCTCAGGTATCGAGTCCATATCAGCAATCGAGTTATTTCACGTCGACTCCGGGACACTCGGGACATGGTGGTTACTCACCGCAGCAAGCACCTGTGACTCAGTCGTATACGCCGCCGCCATCAGCTACTGCGTCGGGCTATGCACCGCAACATGGTCATGGTCATGGTCATGGTCATGGCCAAGCAGGACACAACGCATATTCGCCGGCGGTGCAGGAACTACCGGGCTCGTATGCGGTACAAGAGAGCGGTGTTATTGCAGGCACGCCAAATCATGCTGCGAATACGCCTCTGCACATGGCTGGACAATCTCCACAAGCACAATGGGGGAGCCCAATCCCGGCAACACATTCGTCGGGACCTCAACAACAGCCAATGCATCCCTTGCAGCATGTGAGTTCTCCAGTTAGTCCAGTCAGCCCAGAACAGCAGCAGCAGCAGCATTGGAGTGGCATGTCGGCGCCCCCAAAGCCATATAGCCCAGTTCATGGGCTGGCACCACATCACTCTACCAGTCCGTCGCCAACACAACAGGGGAACGCGATACCTCCTCCGCCGGCACATCACCAAGCGGCAGCACACTTTGCACCGCCAACATTCGCTGTAGAACTGCCCGCGGACCTCGGAAATCTCAGCCTTGGTTCAGCGGAGCCGGCCAAGGACAATGGACGTCGTCTGAGTGTGAGGGCAAGCGAGGTGCCGCAGGCTGGCACATGGAGGCTTGCCGACGCAGCGACGGAAAGGGCGACGGATGAATTCTACGTCTTGGCCGACTTGCTTTTTGATGCATTGGACAGGCAGTTTGAGCCTAGGAACACGGGCCTGGTGGAGGGGTCCAAGTTGATGGGGAGTTGTCTGCTGAGGTTAAATGAGGATGAAAAGCGTGAGTAGTGTACACCACACAATCCAAGCCCGACAAGCTCGTGGGCATGATAAGGACTAATGTCAAGGGCAGGGCTATTTGCGCATCAATCTTACGGGGCGTTTGCCAAGATGTGGAGCATCGAAGGCATCCCGCACGTCATGGTGCCGTGCGAGGGCGCACTGACGCCGATTTGGAACTTTGACAGAGTCACACACGGCCAACATGTCAGAGTTGGCGAGAGCAGCAGAGCGTCGCAGGCGCAGTACATGCCGGCGCTGAACCGGGCGGGATGGTACAGTTTCTTGCTGGTCGAGGCGATGCGTGCGCCCGAGGAGCTTGCCAAGGTCGTGGCAGCCGTGGGCGCGGACAGACAGCCGGCTGGGCTGCTGGCCAAGGTCGACCTCAACAAGCTTGATCGAACCGTGGACCCGGCGGTGCGAGCCAGGGCGGGCGAGCTGCGGGCGTATGCCATTGCCCAAGCGTGCGACGAGACGAGGGTTGCTATGGATAGGGATGGAGGCGGGGGGAGAGCAAGACACGGCAGCGAGGGAGGGCGGGGGTGAATGGGATGGTGAATAGAGGGAGACGCGACGAGGAATTGGGAGACGACACGGTGTTTTTGTGTAGCAGGTGGGCAGTAGGCGCGTGTTTCCTGTTTCCTGTTTCCTGCTTCCTGCTTCCTGCTTCCTGCTTCCTGCTTCCTGTTTGAGCCGCATGATGCGGAGACTATTAGCGAAACGCAATTCTCGACCGACGCAACCCCAATGGTTATTTTCCCAGCCTGGCCATGAGCACGATGGACTTTGTGAACTTGTTTTCTGGTTTCATGCACAGCTGACGGGGGGGGAGGGGGCGGTCTGGCCTGGCAGGTGAGGTCAAGCCACGCTTTCTGCCCACGAACGGGTACCTGCACCCCCGCCGCCACCGCCTTGTGTTAGCTACCACTACTTACTTACTGCTCAAGCCTCGTTCCCGCCACTTGGGTCTTGGTCTCCTACTTAGTACCGTTAGCCCGTTGGCACCACCACCACCACCGCCGTTTACTGATCGTCGCATTGGGAGAGAGGTTGGTATCCCAAGTACGCGCGTGCAGTCGCCGTCCATGGATGGCATGTGAGTACGTATTCGAGGACATGCCCATGCCCATGCCCCTATGCAGATAGCTGCACTGGCATGGGAGCAAGCCGTCTTGCTTCTCCCGCGCGACAGGCCCCCCGGGCGCCAACCATGTCGATGATAACGATGTAATCTACCCAAGGGCCCCTCGCCAAAAGCCCGCGCGTTGCCCTTTGCCCAATCCAGCCGGGATCTGCAGGTACAGCTTGCTTTTGCTCCCATCGGCCTTGCTTTGCGCTGGTCCCAGTCCTGCCGACTCGGGCGTGGTGGGTGGGTGGCAGGCATGCGCGAGGCTGCTCCAGACAAATATGTGCCAGCCTCTCTCTCTCGTCCTCTTCTTCTTCTTCTTCTTCTTCTCCACTCTCCCACCCCCCAAAAGCCTTCTTCGGTTGCGTCTGTTCTTCTGCTATTCTTCACCCAATTCCATAATACGCGACGCAGCTCCGGCAACGCTTATTCTAACCCCCCAAAACATTTGCCCACCAATCCCCTACTATTAACGAGTAATTCAATACGACTCTCCGACACGCACTTGTGGGTCAGCACGTCTCGCACAGCCATCCCACCCATAGCCTCAGCACAACGTCCAAGATGCGCGCCTCGGCATTGTTCGCTCCCCTCTTCCTCGCTGCCACGGCCCTGGGCCAGGCTGTTGAGGAGGGCATTGCTCCCGACGCGGCTATTCCTGCCGGCTGCAAGACTACCGTCGACACCCCCTTCAAGATTGGCACTCTCGAGAACCCGTCTCTCAGGAAGCGCGAGACTGCCCAACAGGTATGCATCCGTGCTCAGTCTTGGCTTGGCTGCCTTTACATCCTATACAACCCTACAATATACTAACGCGACTGCTCTACACAGGCTTCTGACGGCGAGCTCTTCTGCACCCTCAAGGACGGCATTCTGCACGACCAGTTTGGCCGCACAGGCTCCATTGTGGCTAACCGCCAATTCCAATTCGACGGCCCTCCCCAAGCTGGCGCAATCTACACTGGTGGCTTCTCCGTGTGCAAAAATGACTCGCTCGCCATAGGAGGCAGCACCCGTTGGTGGCGTTGCATGAGTGGTGCCTTTGGAAACCTCTACGATGAGTGGATTGGTGCCCAATGCCACGAGATTCGCATCCAAGCCATTTTCGACAAGAGCTCGAGTTCGTCGTCGTCGTCGAGCGCCGCTTCCAAGACCAGCTCCGCTTCGTCTGACGCTTCGGCTACCGAGAGCTCGGTCTCTGGCAGCATTACCAACAGTGCTAACAGCACCGCCTCATTGACATCGGGCGCAAGCTCATCCTTTGCTTCTGCTACTTCTTCCTCCGGCTCTGAGAGCTCGCGTTCTTCTGGATCTGCCGGCTCCAGCACCTCTCCTACCGGATCCGTAGATGCTCCTCCTGCAAACGGCGCTGCGCCTTTGCTGTCAGCCGCTCCTTTTGCCGTGTTTGGCGTATCGGCCGTCTTCCTCGGCGCGGCCCTGATGCTGTAAACGAAACCACTTTTTTACGACAATGCTTCCTCATTTTTTTTCTGTTGTTTTCTTCTACTACTTCTACTTGTCCATCCTCAGCAACCGCATCTCTGGCGTCTTTTGAGCGTTTGTTCACCAACATGCACCGACTGCATGGCATAGATCCTGGGAATATCGTCTTTTGTTTTGTTTTTTTCACTGTTACAGCATGGTAATTTGAAAAAAGAAAGAGCACTTAAGCGGTTTCCATTTTCCCCTTGTTGCGCTCGGCACCTGGCGACGGGAGGGCGCTAGCAAAGTAATGATAATACACTTGGATTGACCATGGAAGCGTTGTGTGTGTTTCTGCCATGTGATGTCAATGTCGATTGTTTTTTGCTTCGTGAATCCCTTTCAAAGCTACTTGTCCCCTTCCCCCCTCCCCCCCAAAAAAAAGCAGAGACAGAGAGACGTATGTTGAACCTAGTCTACACACATATTCACATATTCACATCCACGCATACTTCCAGGCTCTCCCCCTCCCAATACAACAGGAAATTAAACCCCCCACAAACTCAAAACTCACTCCCAAGCTCATCAAACCCATCATCCGGTAACCCCATGGCCTCATTACTCGCCTCGAGTATCTCACCCACCTGCTCCAGCGCCTCCCTCTGGCCCCTCCACCTCTGCACCTGCACCTCAATCTTCTCCCTCAACTCATCCGTCCACGCCACGGGATCCCTAGGCACATGCCCCGCATTCGTCACCATAGCCGGCAGCAAGATATTCATCTGGAACCCGGGTACAGAGAGATAACTCTTGAACTCGGCATACACGTCGTCGAGGCGGCGCAACTGCTGTTCCATGTGTCTGTAGTCCTTGGCTAGTGCGTGGAGGTAGGCGAGTTGGGCGGTGGATAGGGAGGCGGCGCGGCGGAGCAGGAGGAGCATGTGAATGGCGTCGTTTTCGACGTTTTCGAGCGTCATGGTGTGTTCGTTTGGGGGGCAGCCGAAGAGGGGGTGCAGTAGGCGGAGGGACCAGCGGATGTGGCGGTCGACTTTGCTGTAGGGGCTGAGCGAGGCGGCGAGGCGGGTGCGGCGGAGGGAGCGGAGACAGTCTTCTACGTGGTTAAAGGTGAAGCGGGTGTGGGTGCGTTTCTGGAGGATTCAGAGGTTAGCGAAGAGGCGGGAGGGGGGGGGTTTGTTTGTTTGTTTGGTGATGAGGGGATTTGTTTCGATAATGCGGGGTTGGAGGGGAGGGGGGAAACGGGGTAATAAAGTCTGGGGTAGGTAATGTGGAGTTATATATCTGGAAGTATATAGTAGCAAAACGCACCTCATCTAGCATCAGGCGCAACGCCCGTTCCGTCTTGAGAAACCGAACGAGCATATCCTTCCATGCGACTCGTACGCAGCGCGTAGCAAGATCGACGCGGACATCAAAGTGTAGACGGTCTGCTTCAGCGGGGAAATCCAAATCCAAGACTGCATGGTCAAGCCGAATGCACCAGCGCAACGTGCCGAATCCTTCTTCGGGGCGCCGCAGCTCCAGCCGGTCCAGCGTGCGCGACCACCTCGCATCCGCATCGTCAATCGTGTCGCCCTGGCGGTCTTGTGCCCCGCCCACCCGATGGAACTGACGGTACCACTCGTCGTCGACGCGGAACACGGCATGGCTGCCACTCCATATCGGCTTGCCGGCTGCCTGGTGGTCGTCGCTTGCGCCAGTTTCTATGCGCTCAAACCGTGCTTCCAGAAGGTGAATCGCCGCGTAGTCTTCGTCGTCGTCTAGCGGCTCCATTGCCCGCGAGTGCCGGCTCCCCATGTACCCCAGCAACCGAGTGCGGCGCAAACAGTGATATAGCACTTGTCCATCAATTGCATCGCGGAACCCCCTGCATACAAGCCGCCAGTCGAGTAAATAGTCCACGGGCACATGTTCGACGATCTGCAGTAAGAGTTCGGCAGGCAGTTGTGCTAGCGCCGGTATCGCTGGTGACGTCGCCGTTGTCGATGTCGTCG
The DNA here is from genome assembly GCF_000523455.1 of Bipolaris oryzae ATCC 44560. NCBI lineage: Eukaryota > Fungi > Ascomycota > Dothideomycetes > Pleosporales > Pleosporaceae > Bipolaris > Bipolaris oryzae. Next base: position 104,017 of record NW_006911312.1, on the reverse strand, counting down.
TTGTTCTTTGCGATGATGCATTGCGCGCTTGGCTCGAGTCGATGGAGCTAAGCAGCGCCGTCACGTCGTCGTTGTCGAAGCCGAGATTCACATGGCGCCGTAGGTACAACGGAAGCGAGTCGATCGACGGCGACCCTGTTGCAGCTGATGTCGCTGCTGCGCGAGACGAAATCGATGCGCTAAGCGGCAGATACGCGCCCGCCTGTGACATTGTGGGGGCGGCGGGGAAAGGGGGTGGGCGCGACAATGTGCGTGAGGCGGCGGGCTTGGATCGAGAGTGGCTTTAGTGTACTACTATGTAGGTTTGGGTTATCCGTTATGCCGATGGCACGTGGACGGGGTATCGGTATTGCGACGTTTTTGGCAATGAGGTGGATTTTTTTCCTTTTCCGAGAAGGAATGATTGTTTCTGGCGATATAAGTAGTTTTAGTGGTTATTAGACCATGGGAAGATGTGTACGCGTCCTTGCTGGTGTTTCAGCCGGGTAAGAGCCTGGTAAACCTTCACTGCCGATCTGTCCACGACGGAGATGGGATTATGCCAAGGCAAAGTGAGGAGCCGAGTACTACTATCCAAAGTCAATTCTAGAGTAAGGAATTCAGCCCGCTGTCATTACTCGTGCGCCTACAGCGCTGATCAAGTACAGAACAAAGGTTTGAAATACCCCTCTTTGGGGTAGTGATAAGTCAAGCCACGTTTAAATACAAAAAAGGTCTCACATACTTCATCCCCCTTTGAAATCCACTTCACAGCCTCGCGCTCGCATCCTTCTTCGCTACTTGCTCAACCATACATCCCGCGAAGAACCCCGCGATCCCATCCAAGTCGTCCAGCAATGTTACTTTTGAAACGTCTACACTTGGTTAGCTTCATGTCTCACACATCGCCAGTATGAATGTGACTTGCATTGATCGGGTCTGACGATAACTACGGCACCGACGTCTGGGTCCACACCGTACGCTTCATACGCGTGGCCATGACCAGAGTTGTAGTGGTCATCATCAACGAATGATTTGTGAAGATCTAGCAATCATACATGTCAGTCCTCATGACCATTTGCTGGATATGATAACTCAAGAAGACAGTGACTCTTACCTCTGATCCCCCATTTACCTGTCACGGGCCAAAAGTAATCTGGTATCCTTTCTTGCTGCGTGTCAAAGAACTTGCTACTCATGACAAGCAACGGTTCAATAACAGCATCGGAGTACTTGGATGCAGGCGTGTACCGTCGAGATATGAAGTCCAGGGCTCCAGCAAGCTATTTCCTCCTCGTTAGCACCCAATATACACACTACGTGTTTTCAGATGGAAGAAAACGACTTACCTTTTGTACTCTTGCAAGATGCTCATCCCTCCCAAGATCCCCTCCAAACACCACAACCCTCCATCGTCCATCACTCCTCAGTACACTCTGCAATTGCACCGCCTTGCAATCACAAAACCGTATCACCTGCGCACTCGGAAACCTCATCCCAACCGTAACCCCCTTCGCCCCTTTCTGCTCCACCCGCCCGGGCTGCGTAACAACCGACTCCTCATACCTTGCTGTAAACCCCGCCGTATACCGCCCACTCCTTATAAAATACTCCGCAAACTCTCCCTTAAACTTTTCTTTTCTATCAAACAACTCCGTGAGTTCCCGGTCAAACGCAATCAGATCAGCTGCCGTCTTACTGCGCTCAGACACATACGTCGGGACCAGCGACGGCGGCGATAAGCCGGAGAGGACGGAGCCGAGTTTCCACCCGATATTGTATCCGTCTTGGAGCGAGACGTTCATGCCTTGCCCGGCTTTGGGGGAGTGCGTGTGGCATGCGTCTCCTGTGAGGAATACGCGGTTGTGGGCGTGGAAGGCGGCTGCGAGACGCTGTCCGATACTATATGCACTCCACCAGAATACACCCGCGTAGTCCATGCTGTATGGTGCGAAGATTTGGCGAGCCTGGTTCTGGAGGTCGAGTAGTTTTACTTCTTTGGGGCGTGCGCCGGCGGGGAGCTGGATGTAGAAGCGGACGAGCTCGCCGCCTTCGCGGGGGATGATGACGATGCTGCCTGCATTGCTGCGGATTGTGCATTTGCGGCGGATGTCTGGGAAGTTGGTAATCGGGTAGATGTCCATGACACCCCAGACGGTGTCGGATGAGTCGCCCAGCATGCGGATGTCGAGGGCTTTGCGGATGGTGGAGTGAGCACCGTCACAACCTATCACGTATTTTGCTTCCCAGGTTTCTTCTTTGCCGTCTTTTTCGGCAGTCACCTCAACGCAGTGGGCGTTTGGGTCGCGTGTCTTGGTCTCGTCGATGTCTAGGCTCTTGATGCTCCATCCGTACTCGATGCCGTTGCTTGCTCCGTCTTGCCATCGTCCTTGTTCTCGAAGCACGCTTTCCAGCTTGCCCAGCATCAGCCCATTCATCCGTGCTTGGTTCAGAATCACATGCGGCAGATGGCTTAATCCCTTTTCCGTGTCAATAGTTCGTCCTTTTCTCTTGATGCCGCCCTGTGCCTTTCCCTCTTCATCTTCGTCAACCGCCCAAAAGCATACTTCCAGAACATGATAGCTTTCTCGTAGTAACTCTTCTGATAATCCGAACGACTCGTAGATTTCTACTGTCCGTACTTGCACCCCATCGGCTTGCCCAACCTTAAGCGGCCCTGGGCGCCGCTCAAGCATTGTAAAAGGAATCCCATAGATGGCAAGCCATGTGGCTGCAAAGATGCCAGCAGAGCCGGATCCTGCTATTAAGACGTCTGTTTTTGGCATTTCCTGGATAGTAGTTGTGTGAAGTGACGTCGAAAGTTTCAGGGGTCAACGGCTAAATATGATAGTAGCAAACAGAACAGGTGAGTTGTGAGTATTAACAATCGCACGCAAACGACATTTGAACGCTTAGCGATCTACAATGACAATCGATGATGATACGTGAGCATTTGTATATTATATGTCTCAACACCGGGAATAAGCGGTGTCGTGGTCATCGTGCCGAAAGTATGTTCCGGACATGCATCGGCCGTAAGGCGGGGAGCAGACCGTCGTTCCACTAGCGTATCCCACAGGTTTGCACAAGCCGAAAGGTGACCCGAATCAAAGCTGAGTGTGACAGCTGTTCGTATGTGTCAGGGAAGAAGACACTTCCACTAGCTTTCGATATCAAGTACCGAGATAAATATACTTGGCATCGGCTACTGCCTAGGTGCAGATCCTACCCACGGGGCATTGCCGACGTTAGTTTACCCTCGGAAGATGGGGTAACGGCCACCAGGCCGCCGAAAGCTCGGGGGAATCATCATGTACTATGTATTCCGAGTACTCATATTACTATCTACGTAGGTGCTAGTCATATCATGTTCCTGGGTAGGAATGAACCCATTGTCAACGTCCTCCAATCCAGTCCTCCTGTGCTGTGCCAATTAGTCGCTAGTGCAGATACAACAATGCTACAGGAGTGGTGACAAGTTAGTTTTTCTTTTGCCGAAGCAATTATACGCCGCCAACTCCGCTTCATGCGTTGGGATAATAGGGATCAATGCAAAACGTACGTCGTCCGAGGGTAAAAACACAATAGGTAATCGGACAGGCTTAATGGCCCACGGCAGAGTAATGCGAGTTGCGTCCATGAGGTTGTTGGTAAAGCGATGGGGTATAGTCGGAGTCTTGGTACATGGTACCTCGCCTTTCGTCTTCTGGGTATGGTTCTTTGATCTCCCAGTTGTGCTGTTTGACACCGACGGAGAATTCGAGATCCTCGCGTGTGATAGAGTCCCAGTACTGTCTACACGTTAGCAGGTGCATACGCAAATAGCGGAATAAACTACATACCTTGTAAACCATCATGACAGCCAACAGATTACAGATGGTGGTGAAGAAAAGGCCGTCAATGTAATGCTGAACGCCTTCGCAAATGGTATCACTGAAGACATAGAGAATCACCTGGCCAATGACGAAGAAGAAGATGCCGAACAGGATGTCGCCCAGTGGCCAGCGATCCTCCAAAGTTCCAATTACGAGAATGATCTGGCTGACGGTGTAAATGAACAGACAGATGGCATTGACGAGGTAGGTGACGATAAAGATGCCAATGGGATTCATGGGGCTCAATCCGGCCCAGCCTTTAAACGTCAAGAGATTGACCGCGCCACCAACGATGAACATGGCGAGGGAGCTGAGCCGCAGCAGCCAGACGGAAAGGGTGGTGCCGTCTTCGTAAAGCTGGAAACCGACAAAGCCATTAATCAATAGACAAGTACATAAGGCGGACGTGAGGCCATTCTGGGCAGCGGCAAAGTACGGGTAGGTAGCGGAACCGGGCGCAGTGACACCTGCATCGAGGACGAGGGAGATGATGGTGAGGAGGAAGTAGATGTAGAAGAAGGTTGTGATTTCCTTGCGCCCTGGTAAACGTTAGCAAAGGCGCTCTTAGTCACATTGCTGATCTTGCGCCGACGTACCGACAGCTGTGAACTTGGAGCGCACGTGTATGATCATTACGACGGTCATGACCAGAGCCAGGATGTGCATAAAGTCGTTAGCTGCCTCGAAGATGAGCGTGTTGGCGATCTCAATGGTCCTAGCATAGCAGCGTGTCTGGATGCCCACGCCATTGCTGATATCCTGATGGCCCACAGCAGCGCAGAGGGGTATCGGCGCCTTTTCGCATATCGTTTGGAAGTCGCCGAAGCCCATTGTCGCAGGACGGGGAGGCCGGAGCTCGAGAGTGCCAAGCGGTGGAGATGGTGAAGTCGCAGTCACAGTCGTCGTCGTGCGCAACACGTATATCGGAAGCGAGCGGAGGTGCAGACGACTAACGAGTGAAGGTCCGCAGTAAACAGAAGCGAGAGCAGTCGCTGTGGGGATGCGACGGGGGTCAGATTTGCGACGGGGGCGGTTGTCAGGAGTGAATGCCCAGTGCCCTGTTGATGCTTCCCGCGCTCCACCAAGGGCGCGTGCAGGTGTGTGTGCAATGCCGATCCGGGACTAGCGCAGAGCTATTTCAGACACGCGGACCCACTTGGAAAAAAACAACAACACCATTCACGTATCGCCAGATGCATCATAGGGCTGAATTCAGACATTGCAGCCAGAGTGATTGGGTTTCTGTTTTCTACTGATGCCAGCTACATGTATAGCTGAAAAAATAGTCCTTCTTATACAGCCTGTGCCTTTTTCGTTTGCTGACGGTGACCACGGAATCGCAAGATTTGTCTCACTAGAAGATAACAGTAGACAATGGCAATAATTAGCTGTCAATAGAGAAGCATATTCAACAGTATATAATCACAAGTGTCTCTTTGCATGTACAGTAACATCAGGCTGCTGTGGCCTCACTCCCAGTCACCTTGACTTTCGTACTATTATTTAGCAATCATGAACAGGCCCCACTTCTACTGCTTGCTCTTCTCCAACTCTATACCATTAATTGAAAATCCCAAGATAGCTGACTAGCCGCACTAGGAACGGAGCCCTCAGTCTACCACTTACCAAAATGACTGGCTGTCCAAATCTCGAAGATCTTTCTCAAGCATCCAATGAAGCATTAGAAAACCTGAAGAGGTTCAGGTCCGAGAATCCACTGCTCATCACCACAATGCCATCAAGCCCTGACAAACAGCATTCATCTACAGGCCATATGCCAGATATGGCTTCCCAGCCACCAAAATCATATCCACGCGCTCAAGCATATCCCGAATCGCATACTCGCATTAGCCGCGATGTGGTTTTTGATCGCATCTACCTACTCCTCGCAGACAACCTGCCCACACGGTGGACTCAAAATCCCGAAGCTCTGGTTCATGTTTCTAGTACGACGTCATATTTCTCACTTACCGTATATTTCACCAGCTAATAAGAGAATATAGAGAGCATGGCCAACGTTGTCATTCGCAGTGGTCAATATGGTGACTTTGGTCCATACGGCCTTGCTTCCCTCAAACAGATTTCTGTTGATATTGGGCACGAAGGCATATACCACTACATGTGTCTAGCAGTACATCCGAGTTATGGTGATGTTCGAGTCATTTTTAGGGGCGATCCATGTGAGCGTGAAGGCAAAGATCCGATCATCCATCATGACGTGATGGCGCTATGTAGGAAAGGGTTTGACAGGGCAGCTAACAGATTGCTCGCGGATATCATCTCACAGATCCCTAGGAAGCGTCCCGCTAAGTAGGCTATGCTTGAAGCGGTCAGGGACATTATTATCAGGATGAGAAACGTAATGAATAAACAACGAGGCTTCTGTATATTTTTCTCACGTATATACACGTCTGCGGTTATGATACCAAGATTTCAGGAGACATGTCGTAAATGTAGCGGTATTTTCTGCCATCCTCGTGGTGAGACCGACCAATAACTCGAATGAGCAAAGATGGTTGTACCGATAACAACCCCGTGGAAACGCTGTTGTTACCATGTGATAGCACATTCACCTTCACTTCACAGAGACTTACTACCTGCAGCCAAGACGGATCCAATGTTACAGTAACGAGGTAGCAGGTCACTATAATAGAACCTCAGAAACTTGAGAACCTATCTTCACACTCAACACTCAAGTTTTGTTAACATCTTCCAGCTCCCAAGCTTTGCTTTACCTTCAGTACATAATTTTTGAACAAGGGTAATAATTTTACCAAAAACACCATGGATCGTACCCCGACAAAACGCATGACGAGGAACCATGCGAAACTAGGACTTGAAACACCACCGCTCTCCCCGACCGTAGCAAAGGAGATCACGTTACGGGGCCACCTGCAGGAGGTGCTGGACAAACTGCCACAAGACCTCCCGACATACCATCATGAAGAGCTTCTCGGTAAACATCAACAACATACTTCTTGTATATATCTAACTCTCGCACTAGATGGGCTTTGTTTCTTACTTCATAGCCCGCTCTTCTATTACGCCGTCAGTCCACGCATACGGCGAGAGGAACAGAAAGCCCGGTCCTCTGAAACCAACGCCGCAACAACTCAGACACCAATTGTCAAGAACGCTCATGAAGGTGTCATTCGAGAACCAGCCACCTATCTCGCACTGTCTAAGCTATGCATAGACATCAAGCAGGAAGAGAACGGCTGGGTTACCCGCCTCCTGTACAACAATGCCATACTTATTGAGGGGCGCGATCTATGCAAGGAAGAAGACTCTTCGTTCATCACGAGTTTCCGCTTCTTCTGCGAGGAAGTGGAGTTCTTGAGCAGCGAGTTTAGGTCGAGGGAGCGTGCTGGAGCTATTTTGCGTGGTGCTGTGAGCGAGCAGGAGTTACTGGAGACTGATCTCAAGCGTGCGAAGGTAGTCCATTCGGAGAGGAAGAAACGGCGTATTCTCAAGCTGAGGGTAAGAGTCAAAATACTGCATGGTAGGGTAGTGCGCGCGAGGAATACAGGGTGGTAGAGAGATCACAAGGAGAGTGAGAGGACGGGTGACTGGGTGATGCACAAGTTGTAGATGTAAGAGTAAGTGTTATGACCGTTTAAGTGGCAGCGATTCCGCCTGCCATAGTTGTCTCGTCCGGATAGTCGTCATATACACAATGATTAGCTAATGTTGGAAAACAGAGGATAGCGGCTTACAAAATGACCCATAACCTCGACGTACTCATCATAGAGATCGTCTGTCATATCGATACATCTCTAAAAGATACAAGGGATGATCTCCTAGCTTGGCTGGATGCCTACATATCAGTCAAATACTTGCTGGGGTGAGGCGGTATATGGTATGAAAATAACACGACATTTTATTACCACTACCCAAGTAATCAGGTGGTGTGTCATTATTGGGTGTGTTGTCGTAAGTGGATGGGAGACTGATGATAGTCATACTGCTATACGAGAATATATAAGGTCGCTCGATTTAAATGTCCATCTTTCCACAGATGGAAGTGTTCTTGTCTTACTAAAGACAAAGACCCATAAAACAACTAAATACCCTGTGGCAGATTTGTTGAAACGAGAGATGAGTGGATTTATGACTGTCTAAGAGCTCAGAACTTCCCACATATTTATGCTAAGTAATATAAGAGATAGGAAAAATCTAGAAAGAGGTAGATAGTAAAACAAATAGCACAGGGAAAAAGGAAAACGCCGCTTGATGTTTGGGGGACATTACGGTGGGAACCAATATCCAATAAGATCGAGACATGTCGTAGAGTGTTCATAAGAGCATTATAACTATCTTGATATCGATCACAAACCGTGTATTGACAAAAACACTGTACGTAAAGCCGTTTAATTAATTGGTCTAGATAGCAGGTTACAATGAACACGTGCAAATCTCGGAATCGACAAATTGCACATCAAATGCATTGTACGTGGCTGCATCTGTGAAAAAGTGAAGTTGCGCAGGGAGCAGCGTGTGACGCCAAATTTTCGTGGCGAGGTTTGCTTGCCAGACCAACGTTGACCTACCCAGATACTACCACAATTTCAGACGTCACTCGAACACCTCCGCAAAACCCCAAGATTTGGCAGCATGGCATCGCAATCAGGCATGGTCAACCCGGCCGTCTTCCAAGACCTTCAAGCGCGCATAGACGAGGACTCCGCGGTTCGAGATGTAAGTGGCAGTTCGCCAGAGCTGCACGTGACATCGTACTCACAACGCGACAGGAGCTGCGCGACATCATTCAGGCGCTTGAGAAACACAGTGAGCTTATTCGATCAGAATTTTGGACATTTTTCTAACTTCTTACAGACCGTAATGTCTCTTTTGTGCTGTCAAGAGCCCATTCCACACCCGTCAGCGAGCGTCAGTCGCAGCACCCAAGACTCTCCATATGCTAGCTAATTGAGATGCAGTGTCAGAGATCTTGAAAGCTGCTCAAGAGCCCATTGACAATGTCATTGAAACTGTTTCTAAGCTCTCACAAGCTGCGTCGAAGATGCCCTATTACAAGTTCAACAACATGTGGAGCCGTCAGATGCAAGGCGCAGTAGGTTCAGGGCTGACACAGCATTCAGATAATATCACTGACGAATTCTTAGTGCGAGAGTATTCTCTTCTGGGGCTGGCTCGGCGGCTACAAGTATGAGGGCGGTGCGGTACAATGCGGCCGACTCTTAACCATTGAGGAGCTTGGTGAAATCTTCAAAAGTGCGTGCAGAAAAAATACACCACATACGCACTACTAACGTCCAAATAGTCCCAGTCAACCTCAAGGAGCGCGATGAGTTCCACCTCTCACTCGAGGAGTATCTGCATTCCCTTATGACCCTTGTCGAGGAGCTTGTACGTTGTCTGACATGCATTGTAGACGAATAAGAGTATATGGCTAACACCAATAGACACGCCTTGCCCGCAATGCTGTCACTCTGGGCGATTACGAGCGTCCGCTACTCATCAACCAGTTCGTCAAGGATCTGCATGCTGGATTCCAGATCCTCAACCTCAAAAATGACAGCCTACGCCGCCGCAGCGATGGCCTCAAGTATCGCGTCAAGGATGTGGAGGATGTGGTGTACGATCTTTCATTGAGGAACTTGGTTCCGAAAAAGGGAGAGCAGCAGTAAGTAGGGACATGGCTTAAGCAATGGTGCAAGGAATGAATGTGTGTAACGCTCCACGTAAAAGTTTCGGACAAGGTCATCAGGAATGAGGCATAAACAGAGGTTATGTCTATATGATGAATCAAAAACCGTAAAGATGTGGAAACAACATTTCACATGTTTTGTCCCGTCTCGTACGAACCATAGAGGTGCTGAACAGGAGATGGTTGTTCGCCCAATCAGCGAGCAGCACCACCAGCGTCATCTCGAAACTTTCAGTTCCGCGATCTCCTGCAACTACCCTGACCAACAAACACCCCAGTCGGCCAGGCGCCATCCACGCTCCTTGCAAAGCCCAGTAGAAAAACATTCCACCTCGAATTGACGTGTCTTCTGTTCAACTCAACCCGCATATTCATTACCACCCATTTAATTCGCAAACATGGCCAGCACAACTGTCATCAACGCAAACGCGACATCAAAGCACCAGGCCTCGACCGCCGCGCCAATTGAGCCACTGAAGAACGACACAGCGCGTCTGTACACGCACATTCATCCAATACTCGTTCTCTCTGTCTACGCGCTCAAATTCCCCGCTCTGGTCGCAGATCCAGTGCCCACGTTGCTAAGCACCCTCGCACCACTCGCTGTGCTGCAGATAGCTTTTGTAGCCGTATGTCTCCCACCGACCGGAGGCACGCCTTCGATACGGAAACAGAAGCCGGGTGAGAAGAAGGGAAAGGCACCGACGAAGCTGGAACAAGGGTTGAACTCGAAGATTGTGGTACGTGTCTTGTACTAGCATGGCAGCGTTGCTGGAAATGTCTCTTATCTTAGGGAAGAGCTAACGTGTTGTCACAGCCGGCTTTCTTATCCCTCCTCCTGTCCGCACTCGCTGCGACGCCGCTCCTCACGGCCATTCTCGTTCTCTTCGGTGCACCCGTGTCTACGCACCATGCACACACATTACTTTGCGGTGCTCATGTGGCGCTCCTGAGCACCCTGCCTCTGATCTATGTACACGGTGTCGACGGCGATACATGGAGGCAGATTATTGCACTGCTCCTGCCAATAGATGAGGTCTATGGCGGACTGATTGGCACGGTTCTTGGTGCTTGGATAGGCGCAGTCCCTATTCCCTTGGACTGGTGAGTTTCCCCTAGACCTATCTGCTCAACCAGAAATTGCGTCGAGATGAGAATTGTGAAGCAGAGAGACTAATCATGTGCAGGGACCGCGAGTGGCAGAAGTGGCCAGTTACCATCGTTACGGGCGCTTATATTGGATACGCGGTTGGTAAGCTGCTGGGAGGCACACTGTTGAAGGGCAAGAAGATCATGTTTGACTAGGAGATCGTGGCTGAGATTGCTTTGCTCCCGCTCTGCTTGATGTCTCTTTGGAACGCTTGTTGTGTACTTGGGCTAGTCAGTTGTGGGTAGTAGACAGGTAGTCACGTAGATACCGATGCGTTAGGAGTACGGGCCTGATAGATATATGGTCGGGATATTCACTGCCAAAAACAGAGCCAACGACTTTTACGTGGAAGATAATGTCCTGTGTAAGACCATATGCATGGGCACCGGAACATACTACCACATGATCAGTCCATCAACTATTCTAGTCTACAAATATCCAATATGCCGTTAATATCCACAAAAGTCAACTCTGACCATCGAACGATGTCATCAGAGCACAAGCCGCAATTCCCCTCCGGTCCACCTCGGAGCCCAGACCGACCCTGCAAGCCACCTATCTAGTATTATACCAATTTCCGGCACTTCCCAAACCGGTAATCCCGGCGCAAACCAAGCTCCAAACCACATGCAACCACCTTAGCCTGAAAACAGTATACCTTTTTTACGTATTGGGCAATCTCATACTGCTGTTGGGCCGGGATATTTTTGGGTATTACGGGCCTTTTTTCGTGAATAGCCGTAGAAGCTTTTAATGATTGTGCCGTAGATTGTCCAAATAGATGCGGCGAGGTGGGCGCGGGGTCGGAGGGTCGTGGGGGTGGGGGGTTGAGGAGCGGGGAAGAGAGTTTATAAAAGGTGCGGATGGCACCCGGAAGGAGAGGGGTTTGGAACAAATTGTATTCAGCCTTTTCACTTTTTTAATTTGAGCCTGGTGAATTTATCAGGACGCTGGATTTGAGAAATTCCTTAGTGTGGGATTGTGACAAAGGCCTAGTGTACAGCACATGTAAGTAAGATATGTAGAAGGGCCGCTTTCCTGGGAAAATACCGGTACGATTGGCGGATAATATGGGATGAATTGCAATACTAATAAGACTGCTTGTTAGAAACTGGACTGAGGAAAGTCGACATTATCGATCCCAACTTACACACGATTTACATCCGAAATCATGTCGCGGAAACACTTTTTCCCAAACCCAGAGGGCGTCGTGCTGCACACGCTGCGCTCGCTCTGCGCACGAAACAAGCACATGGCGCTCGACGAGGCCAACCGCGTAGTCTACAACCTATCTCACAGACCCAATGAAGTCAGCATCGTGTCTGGCGGCGGTTCGGGTCACGAGCCGGCGTGGTCGGGTTTCGTGGGCGACGGCATGTTGTCGGCTGCTGTGTGTGGAGATATCTTTGCGTCGCCGAGTACGAAGCAAGTTATGGCGGGCATGCGAAACGTACCAAGTACAGAGGGCATAATACTTTGCATCACAAACTATACAGGCGACATGCTGCATTTTGGGCTGGCGAGGGAAAAGGGTCAGGCGCTAGGGTACAAAGTCGATGTCGTTTGCATGGCTGAAGACGCGGCGCTAGGTCGTGCTCAGAGTGGGAAAGTCGGGCGGAGAGGGCTGGCGGGTAACTTGCTCGTTATCAAGCTGATTGGTGGTGCATCACTACAGGGCTGGGCGTTTGAGCGGTGTAGGAAGATGGGTGAGCTGGGGAATGAGCAACTGGTTACGATTGGGACGAGTCTGGATCATTGCCATGTTCCTGGAAGAGAGGCGTTTGAGAGTGTGCAGGACAATGCCTGTGTTGTGGGTATGGGAATTCATAACGAGCCTGTAAGTGAAGAGAATTCGCCTTGCTCTTTTTCCTCAAGAAGAAGTCATACTTATCAAGATTTAGGGCCTGCGAACTATACATCCGATGCCTGGTCCAGAAGACGTTATCAAGGAGATGCTCAAGTATCTCCTAGACCCCTCAGACTCCGACCGCGCCTTCGTCAAGTTCAACCCCGGTGACAACGTAGTAATGCTCGTCAACAACTTTGGCGGCCTGTCAAACCTGGAATTTGATGCCATGGTGAATTTAGCCCTCGTAGCATTAAAACGAGACTGGAGCATTGAGCCGACACGCATCTACGCTGGTGTGCTCGAGACATCGCTCAACGCCCAAGGCTTCAGCATCACACTGGGCAATATGAGCGGCATGGCCAAATCCATGGGTGTCAAGGACGAAGAAATCATTGCTCTACTCGATGCCCCTACAAACGCTCCCGCATGGCCGAAGAACGGCTTCAAGCCCGTCAATATCAACAAGGAAACGGAGGAACTACGTAACAAGGCCAACGCCGCGCTGTCTGAAAAGTCAACACTCCACAAAGGCCCTGCAACCCCAGCTTCTCTCATCCCCGCGCTGCGAACAGCATGCAAAGCTGCCCTAGCAGCCGAGCCCAGAATCACCCAATACGATCTCCAAATGGGCGACGGCGACTGCGGCGAAGCCGTAGCAGGCGTATGCAAGAGTATTCTCGCCAACATCGACGCCGTCGAGCAGAACCCACCGCCCATTCTCGCGCTCCTAGAAAGCATTGGCGAAAACGTCGAAGACGTAGGCGGCTCTCTCGGCGCCATCCTCTCCATCCTCGTCACTGCCTTTACCAACGCCCTCGCCACAGCTACACTTTCACAAAACGCTCCTCTCGACATATCCACGTTTGCTTCTTCCGCACTATCCGCGCTTGAGAATCTAAAGAACTACACTAGCGCGAGGGAGGGCGACAGAACGGTCATGGATGTGCTTATTCCGTTCATTAATACGTTGGCTGAGACCAAGGACTTTGCAAAGAGTGTGCAGGTTGCCGAGGACAAGGCGGATGGGACTAAGGATATGAAAGCCAAATTTGGGCGTGCTACGTATATTGCCGAGGATGGGAGCGATAGGTCGAAGATTCCTGATCCGGGGGCGTATGCAGCGGGAGTGTGGTTGAGGGGGTTTGAGAAGGGGTTTCAGGCGTGAGTTGGGTGATGATGGTGATGGTGGGAGGGGAGAATTAGGGAAGTTTAGGGTTGTGTAGGCCTACGAAGAATACTATCATTTAATTCCTAGCACAATTTCCAGCATAGCCTTAGCATACACGGGCTCGAACATAAGTAATTCTCGTTGAGACTTATTCGTCCTAGTTTGTTCGATTCACACATCCTGGCAGCTTACTTAGAGGGTTATCAGGCCGGCTGCTTTTGCGATTAATACTCAAAGCATTCAGTCTGAGCTCCGTACTGTAATAGCTGACCTATCTTGTACCGTCCAGTACTTTACCGCATACCCATCTTAGTTCGAGGGTTCGGAAGAAACAAGCAGAAGATAAAAAGGCCCAGGGATACCAAAAAGAACCTCGTGATTACCATCCTGGAATACAACGACAGTATATTCATCTACATCCACATAGCCAAGCACATATCCAACCTACCCACCATCCATCTTCCACTCTAAGCACAAGCGATCCAACATCAACCACCCCTACCCATCCTCACATCCTCGAAGCTCCATTTCCCCCCCTAGAATCAACGCATCATCATCATCATCTTCTCTTCCCTATCCGCCGAGTCCTCCCTCACCTCGCTTAACACCACCCCGCAAACACCAAGTCCTAACATCACACCCTCAACCCACCATCTCGCACCCACACATCTACATCCATCAAACCGCAACGGTGCAGGAATGTTGATGTCAGGCACCGGTTCATCGGTGCATGTATGTACTCCAGATGACGCTAATGCAACAGTCCAACACCCACGAGCCTAGAGCCCAAGGGCGCTCGTTTACCAGCAGTTGTTTTTCTTACCGTGGGTAATGTCGGGGGTGTGGATTGGGCTTGCTGATATTCTGGTTATGGATAGTTGTATGATGATGCGGGGAGGTGTAGATGGATGGGAGAGGGGAAAACGGCACGAGTGAGCCGTAGTAGCCACGCTATGCGTAGAGACGAGGCTTGGTGGGTGAGATCGGCGCGGTTGGCGGTGCGAGTGAGGTTAGTTGTAATTGTCACAGATGTTTGAGCCGGGGTTGTCTGGAGGGATGGGGGTTCTTATTAGAGGAGGGTGAGGAATTAGGATGAGAGTGTGTTGATGTCACTGGGGAAGGAGGTATCGAGACTGATGGACTATGGCATGCGGCTTGTAAGTGAGGAAATACTTTTATTCCTCGAACATTCTGTAGAATGCCCAATAAAGAGATCTCCTCACTTTCCATTCCCTTCAACATGCTCGCTCCATCACCGTCCAAAATGCTCTCCCAACTCCTCCCCATCCTATCCCTCATCCCATTAACCACCGCGCAATCCCAAGTCCAAGAACCAGCACCACCCCCCGTCTTCCTCTCCACCACAAAATCCGGCGTCATCCCCGCCCTACCCACCGCAACCCCCTTCACCGGCGTCGACACCCTCCAATGTGCCATCATCTCCCCCTTACCCCCCGCACCAGGCTACCTCCCCAACGCCACCGGCGGCCTCCAGGGTACCGCAACCGCATCCCCAAATCAACCCTCGTCTACCTACCGCGCCGTACTCCCAGATGTCCAATACAATCCCTACGTCAACACCACCGTCACAGGAACCATTGACGCAGCCGGCGACCCCCAAGGCGTCCGCTTCACCGTCAACTTGACAAATCTACCGGATCAAGCGCAATATGGCCCCTTCGCATGGCACATCCACGCCCTCCCCGTCCCCAGCGACGGAAACTGCACCGCCACACTCGGCCATCTCGACCCCACGAACCGCGGCGAACTCTACATGTGGGACGCTTCTTCGCCACAGACATGTCAAGTCGGTGATTTAGCCGGGAAGGACGGCGGGAAAATCACTTCAGAAGGGAGTTTCGAGGCGCAATTTGTGGATCCGTATCTGAGCGTTGAGCAAGGATCCGAGGGATATTTTGGGGGACTGGCGTTTGTGTTGCATACGGGGAATACGACGAGGATTGCTTGTGCGAATTTCGAAGTCGTGCAGGGTGGGAATGCGACAAATGCGACTGGGGGTGTGGCGTCACCGACGACGCAGAGCGGGTTGCCGGAATTTACCGGGGCGGCGAGGAAGGTAACGGGTGGGACGGTGGCGTTGGCGGTTGGGGTGTTTGCGGCGGTGATGGCTTGATGGGTTGTGAAGAATGTGGGTTTTGATAATGATATACATGATAGTAGTTGGATAGGAATGAAGGGGTATAAAATGCGTATAAGCTCATACTGCTTCTTCCACTTCTTTGCTACGTTCACCCCACGCTTGGTGCAAAGAACTCGTACATTCTTTTTTACAACCTGACCGAGTGCAAACCCAAAATCTTGGACCGCCATTCAGCGGTTTCTCGCAAAGCGGTCTCATACATATGCTCCACCTGTACCCACGAACTGAATGGCCCTTCTTCAACATTGCTTTTGCAGCCGCGGTCCTCTTTGACTTGATCTCTTCAACTGATAGTTGGATGCAATTGTTGCAAACAGATAAGGGCACTTCGCTGAGATTCTGTTTGGGTCCTTGGTATGTGCGAGGATTGAGCATACGATGGTACATAGTGGACCACCAAGGAGCATCAGGAACGCATTTGCACTGTATACCCTTATGTCTTGGGACGTTACGGGTTCTGTTAACCGCAACGTATTGATAGTAGCAGGTCTTGCAGTATGGGATGCAGTTGTCCAGGTGGTGTTGTGGGGCCGATTGTACAAACGAGGTGGACTTGAAACAGTCCGAGCATATCGGGATCCAACACACCGAACAAGGAGTTCTCGCGCCACCGCCGAGGCAAGTATTTCGTTTGAAAAGGGTAAGGCGGCGGTGAAGATCATCGTGAGGGAGGACCGAGTTGCGGACAGATTTGGAGACAGAAGACAGGCTCAAGACATCGACATAGTGTAGGTGTTGGGTGACCATCATGAGCATGTCGTATATGCCGAGGAATTGTGCCAGTTGCGTAGGCTCCCCGTCGGTGCCTTGATACCTCCCTATAGTATCCTTATTGAAAATTTGCGTCTTCAGCTCTTTGAGCGCAATCTCAGTCTTCTGCTCCGCCCCGAGTGCCGTTTTCGCGGCATACCGGCGCGCTGTTCGAACTGGTACTTTTGCCTTTTTAGGTAAACACAAACGGAAGATAAAGACTGGGGTAGTGTATAGAATAAAAGGAACAAGCATCACGGTTGCTTTGGGCATATAAGCGATACACCGCAAGAGCAACATAGCATATGCCTGCATTGTGTACAAGAACTTGATGAGTTGCTGTTTAGCAATTGATATGCAGCCAACAACAGAGACAATACCAAAAAATGCCATCAAGGCGTGGAAGAAGCTAGGAATGTTAGTGGTCAATGATGATTTGGGGGGCATGAATAACTCACACTATAGAGATGCCAAGTTGCCATTCTTCCACAAAGTCCCTGCATATTTTCTTAGGGGTTGTAACAGTTGCATTTAGCCTGGCCGCAGCAGCGAAGAAGCTCTCATTAGTCCCTGGAGGTCGATGGTCGTCAAAAGCAGACATATCATTACACGCGCTTTTCGCCGTGGGCACGTATCCGCTTTGGTAGTGCGCAATACGCGCTGTGTAGACGGCAATTAGGACATCCCCAACGACGATTGGGAGATGCAATGGCGGTAGCAGCCATAAAGATGGTATCCAAATTGCAATGTCCCACCAAAAAGCAAAGGTACTCCACCAGTCTGCAAGCCTTTCGCCGGTCACGATGGTTGGATCGTAGGTGCCATTGTGAAGCACGAGGTTGTCACTGACTATGGTGTTGTGGAGTGTCGCATGGTTCTGGTAATAGATGTTCGGTGCCAGCATAACGAAGCGGATGACGATGTTTATGATGTGCAAGATAATGAAGAGTGCATAAAATTTGACATCTGGCGTCCTCGGGAGGTGTCTGGAGGATGTCATGTTGGGTCTAGCAGGCCGCTGAAGCGATCTGACTTTGTGCGAAGGAATTTACAAAACAAGGATCTGTCCAGCTGCAGAACAGATGAAGATTGATGGGCCATGAAGAGTCAAGTCTTTATGAGAGGGGTACACGAAATACGAGGTTGCCGAGGCTTGAGGGTGCTGGATGCCTGGTGCGCTGCCACTCAGCACAAGGCTGAACCGTTTGTCTGATGATAATGTATACCGAAGGCATTCCTCCGGCCCGTTTACGACTGAGTGTGGGGGGATGCAAAGAAGTATCAGGTATGGCGTTGCAGCCTTGTAGCCCCGCAGTGGAAAAAGAAGGCAATTTGAAGGGCGCGGTCAGCCATTGTGGGTTAGTTTAGAGTTACCGGTGAACAGGACAGAGCGCAGCCCAGTCAGCCACGACAGTGTGCATCTGTCGTGCTCGCAGCTTGGCTTGGCCGCAACCGAAATAAATGGCCAAAGGCCTGGAGCTGGAAATGACGTTGATCAGAACAGGTTTGAGTCAGGGGGAAGCGAAGCATGTTATGCGCACTGTCGCGTTGCCCATCGCGATTGGCGCAGGGCTCATGGTGGCCGAACGTGTGGGCACAGCAAATGAGAAACGACATGTTGCAGCAAGGTAGGGATGTCGAGCAAGATTGAGGGCTGGCGTAGTCTGGCATAGGCTGGCGTGGTGGTGGACAGGGCGGGCGAGTGAGTGAGTGCACGGCTCGAACCGCCGCGGGCGGGCCAGTGTCGCCGGGGCAACGGCGGGTGTTTATCGATGCTACAAGGTGCCAATACACCCCTGCACCTAGCTCTATCAAGCTCACCTGCGATTCCCTAATCTCGGCCCACACAAGGCTCACCAGAAGGGCTTCTCCGCAAAAAGGAACCTCTAGCTGCATCTTAGCCCCCTCGCGAAACACACGCCCTTCCGACTCCTGCATTCCACAGCTTCGACGTTTCGCCTCAACACCCTCGCCGCCGCCTCATCGTCTCAGCATACAAGTCGAGCTGATAGCTGCCACTAACCCCGCCACAAGGATTCTCGTCACTTTATCCGCCATGGAGGCTCTCTTATCGCTCGCCTTTGACAATATTGCGTCCAAGGATACGCAGAAAATTCGCAAGGGATTACGCCAGATTGAGGGCATGCTGGCGCAGATTTGTCTCTCTGGCGCAAAGTCGAAACCCAGCACACCAGGCCATCGCCGGAATGCCTCAGCAATCACTCTGAGTGAGCAACAGCAACAGCAACAGCAACAACTACAGCAACAACAACAACAACAACAACAAGCCACAGCAAAGAAGTTGGGACAGCTATCAGACGATCTCGCCTTCCGAGAGTTTTTTCGCCTACAAGAGGGGTTCGAATGGAATGGTGGGTTGAGTCAGCAGATCAACAACGGTCAAGATGCTAATAGTGTAAAGTTGTGACCAGGGTAGCCGACTGTCTGGATCGATTGCTTGGTATGGGTAGTAGCAAAGGTAGGAGAGAGGCACGCAGAGTTGATGACAGCCAAGAGCTAACCATGATTACAGATGGCCAGAATGACATCCTCATCCTCTCGTCGCTTTCCAACATACAAGGCCTCCTCCTGCTACACCCCCCGTCGCGCATCATCTTCGGGCGTGAGGTATACATGAACCTTCTCCTCGACCTACTCGACCCCTACAACTGCCCGGCCATCCAGTCACAAGCCCTCCTCGTCCTCGTCTCCGCCCTGCTCGCCACACCCCAAAACACGCGGATATTTGAGCACATGGACGGCCTGCTCACAGTAACGAGTCTGTTCAAGGACGAGGAGACAACACAGGGCGTCAAGGTCAAGCTGCTCGAGTTCTTGTACTTTTACCTCATGCCCGAAATGCCCGTCTCGGGCCCTCAGCGGAGTCGCGACAAGGTCAGGACAGCCATGGACCGGCGGGGGAGCACCGACGACGGCAGCAATGGAGTCAAAAAGCACACACGGTCGCAGGCTGAAAAGCAGCACATGCTAGGCAAGTACCTCAACAACGTGGATGCTCTGGTCGAGGATCTGCAGGAGAGTGCGCCATTTACAAACGTCGCCTGCTAAGAGCGACGCAAGGCAGATTTTTTCATCTGTCTCTTTTTTTCCTTTCCTTCATCTATGCTTACTTTGGTTGACCACATATTGGTCCCGTTCAGCGCGGCGTCACGGAATGCTTGGTGTTATTCGCATCCATACCTGCCGCAAACACCATAGCTATTATTGCTACTTTTCCTTTGTTACAATGCATTGCTGCCTTTTTTGGGAGAGCGAAAGACTGATAGCTTCATTGCATATTCCAGCGGATACCTTTTTTCTTTGTAAACTAAGTTTCTTGTTGGGTTTGGTGGGATTGCTGACGTCTCAGATTGAAGCGAGACGTTGAGCGTGTGAGCCTATTAGAATGACGGTGGGGGCATTCCCTGCGTGGCCCGTTGCTGACATTGAATAACACTTTGTACCTACATGTATGTGCGACCTGTGCAGTGTGAATTGCGTGACATGTGTAGCAAATTTGATGCCTTGGCCATTTCAGGGCTAGGAAAGCTGGGTTTTCAAGCGCCTGGGTCGGCTTTGGTGGGCATATGTGACCAGCAATGGCTCGTTGAGGTGTGATTGGCATGGCGCTGATGTTGCATTCTTACTGCATGGCCTACTCGAGAGGTTGTATGTAGTAGTATGTAAGCAAGGCAGATCGTGGATACGTGCACATGGATGATTGGTGCTGAGTGGATGCCCTGTCTAGCGGACGAAGCTACGCTCAAGTCACGTGCACGCAGTCTCATCTCGACTCTCGCCTTTTCAAGTAAATCACGTGCCGTGGACCAAACGAGCCTAGCCCTCGGCCATGGACGGAAGCTAAGCCTCTGCCGCCGTGGTCGCGTGCCCACTGTGAGATGCTCGCATTACAAAGGCCTGCCAACGGAGTGCGCGGATCGCGAGCTGGGTAGCATCGGAGCCTCCGGACGGGCGAGTATTATCGCGAAAAAGTCGGTGCTAAGTCTGATATTGTCAATTGACCTGTGTACAATCACTCCCAATCAGTACCTTGGTCATGTCCGGGCTGGTGAGCACTTGAATGCTGCTGCCCAAAAACTATCTGTACAGTACAGTAGTCATGACGCACACTTTGGCAAATCATCAGTAAACTCCTTCTCGGAAGGTCGGCTATTCATGCAACGCCCTGCACTACTCAAAGGCAGCCGCAGAGCAACTTCGCATTCGTCCGACCACTGGCACGCCTTGCCAATCCATGACCTCAGAGCTCCTTCGCCAATACCTGCATGCCGTCTCTTCCGCCGACACCATGAATGTGCCATGCTTACTCTTAGTGCCCTCCGTCGTCCTCTTTTGCACCCTCCTAGCTGCCCATTTCTGAAATCCTGCATATACCACAAGGTTTTCTTTGCTTCTTCCTCTATCTTACTTGCCCTGCCTTTGAGCTGGTTGCCTTGTAAGTGAGCAACGCTCGAACGCCCTGCGCCTGGCGCCTCATACATCTGCCCGCATCCGTCTTTGGTCCGCTTACTCGAGACATTGTCAACTCTACCTACAACAAACAACAAGCAACATCCCGGGGGAACAGTGTCGTCTACTTCTTTCTTGTAAAATAACAATACCCTCCAGATCGCATACTTTTGCTTTGTTCGCCCAAATACCCCACCTGGCATACTATCACACATCATGGGCGCAGGAGCCTTCATAGAACCACTTGTGGTCATTACCCTACTCTTCGGCGGTACTTGGGTGAACCGTAACACAGAGTACCGTCTTCTTAACCGACCAAAAGTCTATCACCACTCGCCTCGCTCCGCCTCACCCGAGTCCGGTCGATCGAGTCCCCTGTCCAACACATCACTTCTCGCCAATGTCGACGAAGAGCCACCATGGCAGACGCGCGAAATCAAGATTCTAGGCATGCGCAAAAAAGTTGTCAGCCCAAACACCCGTAGATTCCAAGATTACTTCCTATCAAGACTGCTCCAAAAGTTTCCCTTCTTAGTCGAAGCATGGTACTGGGCCCTGATTTACTGGGTACGTCAAACTTCACCTGCATACATCAACCAAAAAAACACCAAAATACTGACAGCTGTCACCCAACGCAGGTCTACCAAGTCGGGCGCGGCATAAGCGCACTCTACCTCATCGATGAAGGCACTGTCAACGTCGCCCGCCGCCACGCCCTGCAACTCATCGCCCTGGAGCAGCGCCTTCACATCTTCTTCGAACTCGACATCCAAGCCTGGTTCCTCAAGCACCCCTTCATTCTCCACTGGACAAACCGCATCTACTCCTTCATCCACATCCCCGGCACCATCCTCTTCCTCGTCTGCCTCTACTACTACACCACAACCCGCAACCGCATCGATCTCCCCATGCACAACAAGCCGATAGGCGAAGCATCCGGCAGTCCCGCAGGCGCCGCTCTCTACGCAGCCCGCCGCCGCACAATGGCAACCTGCAACCTCCTCGCCTTCATCATCTTCACCCTCTGGCCCTGCATGCCCCCGCGCTTACTCTCCGACCCAGACGTCACGGGCGACGTCGGCAAAAAAGCCCGCAGCTTCGGCTTCGTAGACACCGTGCACGGCGCCGAGGGCGAAAGCAGCGTCTGGACGCAAAATAAATTCTGCAATCAGTACGCTGCGATGCCTTCGCTGCACTTTGGTTACTCGCTTCTTATCGGCCTAACGGTTATGACGATTCCGCTAGCCCCGCAGCATGCACGGACGAGGAGTGTGGCGCTGACGATGGGGCTGCGCATGCGTGTTCCGTCGCTACGAAGGTTTTTGTGCATTGCGCTTGGTGTCGCGTATCCAACTACTATCCTGATTGCGATTGTGGCGACGGCGAATCATTTTATCCTGGATGCGGTTGCTGGCGCTATGGTGTGCGGGATTGCTTGGGTAGGCAATGGAGTGCTGCTTAATTTGCTTCCGCTAGAAGACTACTTTTTGTGGTGTGTACGGATTCACAAGCCTGAGAGGCGGTCGGTTGGCTGGGGTGGGGAGGAGTTCAAGTATGGGTCCAAGGGCGTAGTTTTTGATTAAGCTATACACTTGTTTTTGAAGAATGGGGATTGGAGAAGACGATGTTGGTTAGAGGTGGAATGAGGAAAGAGTCGGATTAAAGGGTTAGGAATTTTGACGGCTTTTGTATTTGATCAATACCCCCGCCGGTTATATACCATAGGTTTTCGTTTTTTTTTTCACGATACTCTCGTTGGCTAGTAGCAAGGTCTGGGTTATCGGAGTTATTTGATTATACAGCTGTAACCTGGAAGAGATGGGTGGAGAGGTCAAGGCATGGTACTTGGTCCTATATACCCTATTAATAAAATAAAACATTGATTCAAATTAGTGAAAGTCAAATATTCGCAGTGGAATCTGCATGTCTCTGAATCAAGCAGAAGACCCCTAAGAGCAGAGAGAGGAAGCATCAATTTCCTCAGCCCCTAACTCTTCCTCCATAACTACACGCCCACTTTCTCTCTCCGCCTTATCTTCTTTCCCGCACTCCACACCACCCCATACCACCCTCCCCCCAAAACCACACCACCTCATCCCTCCGCCTTCAACTGATGCCTCCACCCCATAATAAACTCACAATCCATCTCCTTAATCTACCCTTCATTAGCCCCACTCCTTGCCATCATCAAACTCCAAAGAAAGTCACCACTCACCTTAACCCCCCATCCCCGCTTACACCCCGCAACCCTCCACTCCCCGCCCTTACACCACCCACACCCCCTGCTTCTCTCTCCATCCTCATTCTTATCCTTATCCCCATCCCCCCACTCACACCTCCACCCCCCCTCCCCATTCAAGTACCCAAACCGCAACTCCCCCCTCGGCGCCTCAAACGGCCCCACGCTAAACGTCTGCGGGTAGCCACTGATATGATGATCTACGATTGCGCGCGTGGAAGAAGTCAGATTGATGATGCGGGATGTCCAGTTGCCGTTTGTGAGGGTTGCGTTGGCGGAGTACGAGGAGGAGGAGGAGGAGCAGGCAGAGGTCAGGGTTAGGTGGAAGGGGTAGAGGATTATGGGTTCCGGGTCTTGGGGCCGCGAGGTTTGGGTTACGCGGGCGGTTTGGGTTATGGTTTGCGTGGGAAGGAGGAGGAGGTTGGCGTTGGCGTTGTTGGCGATGTTGTCGTTGGAATTGTCGGCATGGGTGTTGGTTTTTGCGGTTATGGCGGCATCGAAGGCGTGGATCAGGGTTGGGGTTGGGGTGTAGAGGATGGTGGAGGTGTCGAGGCCTTCGAGGGGGGCGAGGGCAGGGGAGTTGGGTGCCGTGAGGGCGGTGGTGAGGAGGTTTAGGAAGAATATGAAGAGAAGTGAGAGATGCATTTTCGATTGAAGCTGTGGGGTGTGAGTGTTTTTATCTTGTTCACGGTGCTTGGGAGAATGTACGAGTGTTGTTCAGACAGTAGACTAAATCGAGCGAGTGTATTGGCGCAAAGATTGCTTCTAGAGAACAATTGAAGTGAGAGGACTCTGCAGGATAGAAGTTTTAAAACGAGTCAGATATTGGTAAAGACAGCGTCACCTCACGGTGAGTACAGTTGGTGAACCAGACGCACGGACAGTGGGCAAGCAAACGGACAGGAGGCGCTCATATTGGACGCACAATGTGACTAGGCAAGCAAACTGGTACTTGAAAACAAACGTCAAGCACACGCTTGTAAGGAAATGAATGGCAAGGAATTATAGATAAAATTGACAGGTACCAACTCGTAAGCATGAGACATGCATGAAGCTGGGACGGCCAATAGAACAGAGACTAGGGCCTGTGTGTTACCAGGTGAGAGATTACAAAGAGTATACATGACATTGTTGTGTACATTCAACAAAATCCCCGGGTATAGTGTTCAAAGAGGGTATGGGTAACCGCCAACGCCAACTGTAAAATGTGCTAGCACCAGTCTAGTAACCAAACAGAAGACTCGAGAAAATCTAACATAGGAAATGGAAACGCAAGGAAAACTATTTTTTAACGCCTGCTGCCCCTGGTGTTGTTGCGACTGGGCCTGTCGTCTCTGCGTCGGTCGTCTCTGTAGGAACGTTGAGTGTCCTGTCGGTAACCCATTTCCTCATCTGAGATGCGCTGGCCACGGTACGATTTCTGTGGTCGGCGCACATCATCATGCTCATCGTTGAAGGCGTTGCGTCGGTCTTCGATTTCGTCGTCAAAATCAATATAGACTGAAGCAGGACGCGGTCGTGATTCCCGAGGCATTTTGGCTTCGCGTTCGATCAACTCCTTAGGCTTGTACACCTTGTCAAGATGTTGCTCGAGGAGGCGGACGTTTTTACCATTGGCTTTGATGGCGGCACCAGCAAGATCACCAAGAAGTGGAACGAGACCGGCGAGAAAGTCAATGGCGGTATTGACCACCATCAGAAGGACGACCGTAGCAGGCAGACCGCATTCAACCTTCATCATCTGGCGAACGAGGTTGAGGGTCAGAGCGGCAGACATAGCGTCGCCAGCAGCAGGGAATAGGCCGATCACCGAAGACCAGCCGAACCGAATGCCCATAAAGGAAAAGAGAGCGTAGTCGAGTCTGTAGGCGGATTTGCGGGCTTTGGCAAGGACATCTGCGTCATGTGGAGGGATGTAGCTTGGGATTTCCTTTTTGACCTTTTTTGTTTTGCCAGGCTTCCTTGGGTGTGGAATTTCCTCGTAAAAGGGATCCTGCGCTGTCGTTAGTATGTACTACACAAAGGTGGATACAACACGAGATCTCAACTTACGTATGGGCCGGATGCGCTCTTTCCCCGGTACTTTTCCATCTCCTTGCCGAGCGCCTTTTTCATGGCGTATTTGGCTACAAGATTCGCCATGGTGGGTGGTGAGTGTGAATGTGGGTGTAGTGAGTTAAAAAAAAGGGGCTCAAGTGGTTTCTGACGGGCTTCTAAACAGAGACCTTGTACGGGCCTTTAAAGCCTGGAGAGTCTTTGAAGATGAGGCGAGGCCTTTGACGTGGTGCTGCAGCGCGGCTGTATCAAAGCGCGCGGGGTGGTCTGGTTGGCTACGACGTCTTTGGGCGGGGAAATGTGAAACGGGCGCGTCGCTGGCCTATGTATAGCTGTCGAGTGCGGTCGCGCAACAAGCAAGCAAAAGACTTATTCTGTGGAGGATAGAGGTTGAAGGAGTGACAAGAAAAAAAGATAACGGGCCTACTTAATGAATGGGTGAGGGTGCTGGCGGTGAAGTCAGAGCTGCCCTGATTGTGTGACGATCCCAGACAGTCCAACGTCATGGCTTCTGGCCATGGCAAAGCGAAATGCTTTAAAAGCACAGCCACAGCCGCCACACCCAATGCACATCGATCGCCTTCGCCGACGCCCAACCCGCCGCCACATGTCAACCCTCCGATAGGCCAGCCTGCCATCAACACCACAAAGCCCATCCACGCTTTTGCTTTCACTGCGGCTGTGTACTTACATCTACATGCTCCCCCGCATCTAGACCACTCGCTATCAACTCTGTTCTCGCCGCCGTCCGACGCCTGCTCGCGTCCCCCCGCCACCACGCACGACACCTAGCTGCCCGCGGCATGCTCGACACGGGCCAGACATTATCCCACAATGACTCCCACAAACACAACACTAGTTGACTGGCTCGATGATCTCTGCGTGCGCTTCATCGTCAACCTGCCCAATGAAGAATTGCAGTCGGTCGAGCGCATCTGCTTCCAGATCGAGGAGGCACAATGGTTCTACGAAGACTTCATCCGCCCACTCGACCCAAATAACCTCCCCTCGATGCACCTGCGCAAGTTCTCCCAACTCATGTTCCAGCACTGCCCGTTGTTTTCCGCCTACTCGGAGCAGCTGCACCAGCAGGCCTATGAGCAGTTTCTCGCCTACAAGACACGCGTCCCGGTGCGCGGGGCTATTATGCTGAACGAGGACATGACACATGCTGTGCTGGTCAAGGGATGGAAAAAGGGCGCTAAATGGAGCTTCCCGCGCGGAAAGATTAACAAGGAAGAGACGGACCTGGATTGCGCTGTCCGAGAAGTCTGGGAAGAGACTGGCTTCGACCTGAGGGAGGCTGACCTAGTAGAGCCTGATGAGAAGATGAAGAAGATTACCGTAACCATGCGTGAGCAGAGCATGATGCTTTACGTATTTCGCGGAGTGCCAATGGATGCGCATTTTGAGCCACAAACAAGAAAGGAAATATCAAAGATTGGCTGGTACAAGCTGACCGACTTGCCTACCTTAAGGCGCAAGAACCAGGCCCAGCCGCAGCAGGGACACGGACAAGATTTGATCAAGGAGAGCAGTTTCTACATGGTTGCCCCCTTCCTCGGGCCTTTGAAACAGTGGATAAAGCAACAAAACAAGCTTGGGAGACAGAGGCTACGGAACAGCGCACACATTACACCAGCACAAGTAGCAGGCACCGATGACGAAGACGCTCAGCCCGGGATCTACGGAAACACCGCTGGCCAGATTACAAACAATACTCAATCAAATGACGATTTCGCCAACATGGTGGCCCAGCTAGGTCGCAGTCACCGTCCGAGCGATACTCTGCCAGAACTGTCCGGACAGCAATATGCATCACAGCAGCAAAACCAGGACCCTGCTGAAGCACTTAAACGCCTACTTAGTGTAGGCATGCCATCTTCGGCAGTAGAAGCACCTGGCAATTCAGCTCCGAACCCGCAGCAGGCTAATCCACTTCTGGCATTATTCAAGCAGGGCAATAGCCAGCCCGGAGTGGGCCAGCCCCAGACACCATTCGAGCAGATCATGTCTACACCTGTGCAGCCGTCAAGCCCTCATGGTCAACACCATCCCCGACCGCCGCAGATGCAGAATATGGGACCTCCACCACCGTTCTACACACCTCCAGGACCCTCAAATCATTTCAACAATATGCAACATGCACAGCATATGCAGCATCAGTTCATGCAGAGTCCACCCCAACATCCAGGTTCAATGTACTCACACCAGCCTCCAACGATGCAGCATGCATTTGACCAGCGAAACCCACAGTTGTCCCATGACATGAGTGACTCTCAATTTGCGGGAGGCAATGGAAGGCCTGTCATACCACCTGCATCCAAATTACCTGCTCCCAATCTCAACCCGCATGCATTAGGCCTATTGAATTCTTTCAAATCCAACAACAGGCAGTCTCCAGCTCCGCAATCGCCTCAGACAACGGTCGCTGCCCCACTGCACCGAAACCAGCAAACAACTCCTAGGATAGAACATCCTCTACCTCAACATTTGCCTCATGGACTTGTTTCGCCACACGGACAGCACTTTTCCGCGAGCCCACCACAATTCCAATCACCGCAGTTTCAGTCCCCGCCCATTGCCTCTAACTTTGTGCCGGAGCAACCGAAGCCGAGAAATCCTCACCAAGATTCGTTGTTGTCGCTGTTCAGGCCCACTCCTCCATTAGCAAGTCCTGAGCCGGCACCTGCGGAGCTGTCGGCATTTCCTACAACTCCAGCTTTTGCTTCTGCTCAACCGGCTGCCAATCCCTCCGAGTTGCCTAACACAGGCGTGTTGGGTGCTCATGACGCTCTTCCTACTAGGACAAAGATTACATCGGCTACCGTGAGTGGCCCAGTGAACGCTCCGGACTTTGACACCATGAAGAAGCACAGGCAGTCTGCAAATGGAAGTTCATCTGGGCATTCGCCGGCCACGAACATGCCATTCATGCCTCAGCAGATCCTCAAGCGTCCTCCTCAGGCTTCTCCACAAAGTATTACAAAGGTTTCTCCGTCACCCCAGCAGCCGGCTGAGGTATCAGCCTCACCTCAACCGGCATTCAAGCCACAGATCCTCAAGCGTCCTCAGCAGCAAGAGCGGAAACAGACGCCTGACAGAAAGAGTTCGTCTGGACCAGGTACGTTACAATTGTTTAGACCTACCTGTCATGTTGTGCTAGATTCGTATACTGACATTGACGTTGCAGCAGCACCCGTGACTAAACCCACACCGCATGCACAGGGGTTGTTGGATATGTTCAAGGGAAACTCGCCCCAACCCCCTCCCGCTCAACCGGCAATCCCACCATCTCGCTCACCTGTGCCTCCACCCGGATCCACAATGGACCGTCGCGACTCTGTTCCTTCAGACCAGAAAAATGTGCTGCTTTCCCTCTTTGGTAGTAAGCCATCTCCTTCGCCGAATTCTCAAGCGAAAAGTCCAATACCCCCAGCCCGCTCCCCTTTTGCGCCTACACCAAAAACATCAATGTCAGGTGTTATCAGCCCAGTTAGTCCTTTGCCAGGAAATGGAAGCGCTGGTGCAGTTAGTCCAGAAGGGATGGCGAATCGTAGCCGAATCAGCAGTATTGGAGATGGAACGGCTCCTAGCATCGTCATTCCACCTCCCACTAGTCATCCTGTGGATAGTGCAGTAGGCATGTCACAGGGAGAAAGTATGAATGTGGGTGGTCTTGGAACTCAGGGCTTGCCCGGAAGTGCGATTGAAGGCAAGAGTCCTGTAGATAAGACATTCTTGTTGGGCTTTTTGGAAGACGTTGCTAGGCGCGGGCGTTGAAAGGGGTTTTTTTTCTCGGACGGATATGCATTTTCTGGAGTTTTCTTTCATTCTTCTCCCGTGTTTTTTTGTAACTGTCTGGGTATGCTTTTAGGAATGCAAAAATGTTTGGTTTTTTTTGGGGATTTGTTTGTAGCGTTATCAGAAATGTGAGAGTTTGGGACTTGCCATTGCTCGTTTGGTCTAGCTCTATCGGATTGAAAGTTTATATCACGAAGGCGAATGCGATTAAGTTCAAAGGGGACAGGAATTTGTAGTTTCTCCTTTTTTTTCCCCGATATCTAAACCTTATGGAATTAAACTCATCTGAAAGCGCCTTTATCATCACTAAACATAGATACACATTACCCCCCACCACCACCAAAGGAAAGATAAGGCCAAATGCCCTACCTGCCCTACCCCAAACCAAGCCCACCACCACACCACTACCATCGGAACTAAGTGTAGAAAGAAACCCCAGTCCAAGCTTCCCCTTCGCTTCCCTTCGCTTCTTTCCTTCCTTCCGTCCCAAACCAAACCAAACCAAACCAAACCTAATCCCCTCCCCCAAAAAAAGGCAAGGCCCTAAAACAAGGCCGCCCCCGAGAACTCGCTCTCTCTCTCATTCTCTCTTTCAAACCCCCCCCCCCCCAAAGGAACCGAGGCACGTCCGCTTCCCGCCCCCCTCGGCAAAACTAAACCCCCCAGCCCGAATAATTTCCAAGCGTCGGAACTAGACTACTCCGATTGAAACGGCGCTGCGACAACTATGACTCCAAAAAACGGGTGTTAAAGTTTATGGAATTGATAATCGTTGTTTTTGGAATTAGTGGGGAAGGGGGAGGGGGGTTGTGAAAAAGGGCTTGGCTGGGGGTGGTGGTGGTGGTGTCGTCATTGACTCGAGATAGGGATGGGTGTGTGTGTGTGCGTGTGTGTGTGGCGCTTTGTGTTTTGTCAAATTGTGAGGCGCGGGGGGGTTGACAAAACATTGAGTGCCATATGGGAAGAGATTTGCGGGTGCGAAACGTAGAGTGGCTTTTTTTCTTGTTTTTTCTTTGTTTGGGGGGGGGGGCTGGTGGGTGTGTCGCGCGACATGTGTGTGTGTGTGTGGACGTGTGGATGGGTGACAACTGACGTTGAGTGACATTGACGCTGAGATGTAGGATGTGTCAGCGGTGTGCGGCTTCAGGGTGGAATTTGTGATGTGGCCTGATAGGTCTTCATACACGTTGGGCCTTAGTTGCGCCAAAGGTAAGGAGAGTGTGGCAAGTGAGGAAGGAATTGCGCGCCATCGGATTGACGAGTTCCTGGAAAAAAGGATGGAAAGGTTGGTGTTGCGTTGTCTCACGCGTTGTGAGAAGAAGAAAAGAGTGCGATCGATTACGATGTGATCTGAATGAAAAGAAGAAAGGGTATGCGCGCAGTAATTCGAGAGGTAGAGAGAGTATGTTCACCATGTCACAGTCATTTAGAGATAGGCACACACACATACATACACAAATGGTAATGGATGTTGAATATAAGTTTGCAATGTACAAAAAAAAAGACAAAGTGGAAAGAGACCAAAAAAACTATAATGAAAAAGCTTTAGCTACACAAAAGGTCGAGCCAGGGTATAACTTCGCATGTCCTCTGTGGGAGAAATAGAGTGAGCTCGAAAATGCAGACGGAAAGCGCCAGAAGCAGTGTGTGTAGATCTGCGTGAGTGTTATGTTGTGTGGGTATTATTCAATCCGCTTGATTCCAGTCGTGCCCCAGCCCAATGCTGTTTTCGCCAGTTCCCATAACCGCGCAATAAAGATGCAACAGAAGTGACGCTAATCCAAGGATGAATGCAAAAAATAGTTGGTGTTTATGTCAAAGTAACAGGTAGTTAGGTGGTCTGTAAAAAAAAACATCTTGTCAGGCTTTACAGTGCGGCGTTCTGGCGGCCCCTATCTAGAATCTCAGAAGGCACTGCGCTTCGTGTGCTGAATCGTACTTCAGTTCCCGGGTGCGCTTTGAAGATTGGTGCCGTCGTCTGCGTGTCGTGTCTCTGATGCTTAATATCCCTTCCTACAAGTCCACTCTTGGTGCTGGGTTGCCTGGTAACACTATTTGTGTTCTTGGGAACAGAGGATGGTAGGGCTGGCATTTCAGGAATGTCATCATCGGAATAGGTAGTAGACTGCGTCATGCGGAATTGCTGCTTGAGGCGTTGCTCTTCCACGCGATTAGATTGCTGGTTAACCCAAGAGTCGACAGTGCGGAAGCGAGGAACAGAAGAGCGCGATGTCATGAAGCTCTCACGGGCGACTGACTGTGCAACGGTATCGCGGGATGGGTCATGGGGTGTTTGAGGAGCCTGCGAGTTTGTCCAGCTGAACCTACTTGCCATGCCTCCTGCACCTCCAAACGCAGGTCGTTGAGAGATGGAAGGGCGGTTTGAGAGGAACTGACGGAATGATGGAGGAGCTGGGAGGTTGCTTGGTGGGCGTGATGGAGTCTCGGCAAACTGCAAGTCCTCGTCGTTGTCCAGTGATCTAGTGTTACGAGTTGATGCGCTCCGCCGTTTGCCTTCAATCGGAAAGCTGGGCGAGACTGGCGTTTGGTTGCCATCGCGCGACAGAGCGTCGTCAAAGAAGCTTTGGTTGCCGTCTCTAGTAGCGGGTTGACCGAAGCTGTCGCTGCGTCCAAGCGGTTGCAAGCGCTTCTGCGATGACGTCGAACTAGACCTTACTGGGATTGCAGCTGGTCGAGGGGGGTCGATTGTATCATTCATGCCATAACCGCGTTCATCATCAAATGCATATTTCTTGTCTTGTCCGTATCGAGAAGACAGGTGTGGCGGTGGGCCATTGTGGAATTGCTGTTTGCCCTGCTGGACAACATCCCTCATAGAGAGACCACGTTTTCGCATGGTGTAAATTGCAAGCACTACCATGACAATGATGATTGTTGCACCTTTTTTTTTCATTAGCACGACTCTAAACAAACAAGATATGCAGTCTCTGCGTACCAATGGAACCAGCCGCAATGAGCAAGTGCTCAGTTGTTTGCGAGATGGGGCTGGTATCGCGGGATCCCTGCTCAGCGAGAGGCGATGGCGCCATTGCCATTGACTCGGACGGTTCGCTAGCAGCGAGAGCAGCTGGATTAGACAGTGGTGGGATAGACTGTGTGGTGGTGGTTGATGGGTTTACGAGCTGCCAAAGTTAGATACGATTTTCGAATGGCAGTGCTCGTCTTACAGCTCCAGATCCTGGCGACGATCCGATTGAAGGGGTCGACGTTGACGATGGTGCCGAGTACTCGTATTCATCGTCCTCACTGTCGGAATCCGTGTCGTTTGGGTTTGGATTCGGTTGCGGTTGCTGTCGGCGCGAACGAGATCGTCCCAGTATGCGGTTTATAGTGGCCATTGGCTCTTCTGATTGCAGCTTTCTCTTGTGCTTGACTCCATCCTTGTCGACAACCACATAACCGACTCTGTTGTAAACTCCAAGAAGCCGTGTAGCAGGCATTGTGTCCGAAATGTGATGGGCTTTTGGATAGGGAGAGCCCCTCTCAGTCTTCCTGCCGCTCGATTCCTCCACCAGACATAATCCGCGCAATCGACCAGCGATGTGAAAAGCCTTCGCGATCGAAGATGGGCTCAAGTCCTAAGGCCTGGAGGACTGCGACCAGCGTAGTCGGGGGTTGAGATTGGGCTAAGGATGGTGTTTGGGTGAATGAAGGAATATGAGTAGGTAGGTAATTAACAACAAGCCCGCCAGCGGAACGAAGGTCAGAAAGGAAAGGAGCGTAGGTCAGCAGAGTAGCAAGGAAAGTCTGGGCGAACTCTCAAGACGAGACACGTTCATGCAACAGGCGCGAGGGGTCGCATTTGAGAGAGCGCATGAAGGAGGCTAGTGCTGAGTCGCTCCTGGTCCCATGTCAGTTTGGAGAGAGGTAAAAGAGTGGGGCCGGGAGGAGGATAGGAAGGGCGAATTTAGTAGCAGTTGAGAGCCGAAAAGACTCCAAAAGGCGGAATCAGGTAGCCACGGCGTGCCAAGGACGGCCGAGTACGGTTAGGTTAACAGAAATGAGCAGTAAATTGGCTCGGGAAGCTTTAGATATCGTCTTAGAGTTGTCTCAGAGCGCTATGGTCGGGTTTCAGCGCCCGTCTCTGGGGCAGATCAAACGCCACAGGGGTCCGTGGTGAGACTATCAGTCGGCCTGCCACTATTGGATATTGAGGGCAGGTAGGTAAATCGCACATGGAAGTCAAGCCTTTTGATAGTTCCCCGCATATAGGTGGGCAGTGGATTGTTTGCATCTTGTGTGGTGTGCAGGACGCAGCAGCAGTAGCTTGGCTAAGTCGGGCGCAGTGCGGATGAGGGCTGAGCCGTGCAGTCAAGGAGACAAGCCACATGTTTGCGTCGTACGAGGGCAGAAGGGCATCGCTGCGCCTCGCCTTGCTTCGCCTTGCCTCGCCTTGCCATGGTTTGGTCCGTCGCTTGCTCCACCCGAATCTTGCGTGCGTACTTAGTGTAGGGACAATACGACCGCGTTTAGGGTCAGGCCGCCGCCGGGATCCGGCATACGCCATCGGCTCTTTCGCAGCGAGAGAGAGCCAGAGGCACCCAATGTTTCGAGCCAAGGCACGCAGGGGCGGATCAACTGTTTCCTTCCTGAGGCACGGGCGCCTTAGGTGCCGTGGGGAGATCGACTGTGCTCTGGGGCCCAAGCATGGAGTAGTGATAAAACAAAAAAAGTGCGCGTATGGCAGAGCAGACAGCAGCGGCTAGTGGCAGGCGAACTGTGGCGGGCCATGTGGCAGATGATGC
Source organism: Bipolaris oryzae ATCC 44560 (assembly GCF_000523455.1). NCBI lineage: Eukaryota > Fungi > Ascomycota > Dothideomycetes > Pleosporales > Pleosporaceae > Bipolaris > Bipolaris oryzae. The sequence continues at coordinate 70,080 of NW_006911312.1, read as the reverse complement.
AGCCGTGACGCGTGGTTTGGCTGTGCCGAACTCGCTGAGGCTGAGCGCATTCCGAAATGTCCGCTGGCGCTGCTACGCCCCCTCCAAGGCTGCACTGCACCACCTGCTCAGTCATCCGGCGGCAGGAGGAGCTGAGCAAGCAACAAGTTCTAGTGCTATATAACACTGTGACGTGACCCGGTTGGTCCGATTCTGCCTTCACTCCTACACACACATTCAGCCCACCAGACGTTAGAAACATACCCCTCACCAGCCCCTCACCAAGCCTATACGCGCACCCTCTTCATTTCTTTTGGCCACACACACACACATATCCTATCCATCCACTTGATACGCTCAACATGTCCGGCCCTTACGACCAATACAACCAGGGCTACCAGCAGCAGTACCCGCCCCACGGCCAACAGCAGTATCCACCTCAGCAAGGCTGGGACCAGGGCGGATATCAGCAGCCTGGCTACCCACCACAGCAGCAGCAGGGCCAAGGCTATCACGATCCGCAACAGGGCTACCAGCAGCAGCAGCAAGGTTACAACCAGCAGTACGGCACACCTGCACACGGCGGTTTCCAGCACGGTCAGCAGGCGCCCTATGACCAGCAGCAGGGGTAAGAGAACATGCTCCCAATCAAAAGTCTGTCATGATGCTCACGCCATTTTCAGTTATGGCCAACAACAGCAATATCCCCCATCAGGCCAGTACCCTGGTCAGCAGCCGTCGCACCAATTTCCCCAGCAAGGCGCCTATCCCCAGGACCAGTATCCCCAAGGCCAGAGCCCATATGGCCAGCCCCAGCCAGGCCAACACGGCCCAACAGATCCCAATGCACAGGCCGAGGGCGATCGTGGACTGATGGGCGCTCTCGGTGGTGGCGCTGCCGGCTACTTTGGAGGTAACAAGATGGGCGGCCACGGCATTCTCGGTGCCATAGCAGGCTCCATCCTTGGCAGCAAACTCGAAGACAAGCACAAGAAAGGAAAGCACGGCAACGGCTACCACTAGAAGGGTAGTAGTACTAGACCCAGGGCCTCGTCCTTGACCTGATGCTTAATGATTTTTCTATGTAACACACACTCACACGTTTCTATGAATAGGTGGGCTTGTCTTTGACGAAAGGGGTGGAGGGCGTTCTGGATTACCCTACGCGGGGGGGTTATAGCATTGTTTTTGTGTGTACAAGCTTTTCATGCACATCACCTTTCAAGCCCTTTTTCCACGTATACACTTTTATTCCCACAAACGAAATGAATCAAAACAATGAAATTGCATGAAATTCATTCGTATCCCAGCCGTCAATCAACGTGGACTTTAAAGTATACACGCGTCATGAGAAAACTTTTTTTGTTCTTAAACTCCCCGGTCCCATAAACTCATGGTTTGCTCATCAACCCGAAACAAACGCTCGACCACACACCTGTCATGTCAGCAGAAACAAAAAATCCCCATCCGGCATATAACACGAAGTGAGAGGTTTCTTGGCCCCTACCCCTACCCCTTAGTCTCAGTCCAAAGAGAGAGGGAAAGAGAGCCAAACAGAGAAAAAAGAATGGAGAAAAAGGATGACGTACGTAGCCGCTGTCTTAAATACCATGACGAATTACCGAGCTGTCATTCTTTCCGAGCGGCGGGGGTGCGGACGTTGAAACACGCAGTCGACCGAAACAAGCCCGGTTAATATTGCACCACCACCTCCCCAAAACCTCCCTCACGTCAAGTGTCTCTTTTTTTAACACGCATAAGTTATATTTACGGCCATTTACCTTATCTCTCTCTCTTACCCTCCCCCCTTTCCAGCAAAGTACCGCTGCGAACCAATCGGTTCTCCCCCCCCTCAAAACCCTATCAACCCGATCGATGCGTACTATCGCATCCTTTCCTCGTTGTGTCTCTCTCTATCTATCCCCTTTCCATGCCTGGCGCTAGTCATCTTGACGTAAGAGAGTAACGGGGGGAGTTACTTTAGATCGTTTATCTGCAGGTACCCGTTGTTTTGGACATGCATGCCCACACACCCCGACACACATACATACGTCACTTACGCCCTTTTTCGGCGTGCAATGGTGTGTGTGAGAAAGAGAGCGGAATGCGGATGGGTTCCGCGGGTTTTAGGCGCGTGCAAACGTGTGGAATTTGCGCGGACGGTGTGCGGAGTAGTAACGGATGGTATGTGCATGTGCGTGTGCGTGTACGTGTACGTGCGGGAAGGAGAGGATCCGGATTAGGAAGGGGGGAGAGGCGAGGCATTGCGATGTCTCGCTTTTTTTTTCTTCCCCTCGTTTCTGGTGGTTTACGGTTTTTTTAGGTGAGGGTCACGTGTTGGTTTTGCTCTGTTGCGTGACGCGTAAGTATCTCCGATGCTCGGTAGGTATAAGCCGAGGCATCTAAGGGGGTGATGCTCACGCCACTTACTTACTACCTGCATACGTTTGGGTGATGATAGCAAGGCTCGGTTGGATTGGCGCGATGATTCGGCTGGTTTGATAAGGTGGGTGGAGTGTGAGGTGGATATCTTGGCTTTGTCTTGAGTAGACTACAGCTGGCTAGTTAGGGTTTGTATAGTTGTTTCGTTTCGTTTTGCAGAAGATTGGGAAAGTTTGCGTCGCTGTGCTAGTAGAAATGAGTATGATTAACGTGTGACGTGACAACTAGGCTTCTGACAGATGTGTGGTTGGAGTGTAAAACAAGTCTGAACTGAATACAAGAAACACTCATGACAGATTGTATACAGCTATATACTTGATGGATGTGGCTTGCTTAGAGTTGAGCAGCCGCATCCTAGGCAGTTTGTATTTGGCTGTCTGAGCCTTCCAGTTACGTCCTGTTATTCGCAGGGCATCCCTAAACCACATCGCACACACCCCAATCCTCAAATCTCCAATCCTCAATGCTGTTCACCCACGTATCCATTTCCACCAGGGCCACACCTCGCACTTGACAAGACAACGTTTTGGCGGCCAACCGGGTAGCCGTGGTTATGGTCGCAGCTGGAACCAACGTTTGGGTTGGAACCATTCTGGCACTGTAGACGTTTAGTTGATAGGAATGATGTTTGGTCATGAGTTACGAACACAGTATGCCGCTCTTCCAGTACTTGGATCAGTGTTGGCGCCATGGGTGCAACAGTAATTACCAGTGGCGAGGGTTGAGGCGCTGCTTGTAGCTACAAGCGCAGCAAAGATTCCGACGAGAGTTGTGAATTTCATGGTGTTAGAGATAGTACTAGCAATTAAATTATCTGTTGTTGAATGGAGATGAGAAAAAAGGGTATTGGGCCTGAAGATATTTATGTTCTTCTGCTATATACAAATGAAAATTCCTCTCCACTCATATAAGAATGCCCTAAAATAGTTCGAAGCCTGTAAGCATGCTGGGGCCTTGGAGATTTCAAATCCCGCAAAAACGATCATCGGAAAAAAAAATAACTAAACATACACACTAGTGCCATGACTTGAAATTGAAGAGTTGTATTGGCGTTTAGGTACACACAATCCTTGCCCAGCAACCTTATGTATACAACTACACTTTGCTTTCCCTCTCACCGCACCCGCACGTACAACAAAAGTTTTACAACTACCAAACTAGATGTCAGTATGTCACCAGTAAAGACGAAATCCTCGTCTCAATTACAAGAACTTGCGTGACCATCCAGGTCTGTGCGTAAGAAGCTATTGATGAGGTCGATCGTAATCATGTTAAATGCTGACGCATATACGTAACACTTACCCTAGTATAGAGACAGACATGAGCTAATGTATGAGACTTGTTATGTAAAGTGAAAACTTTAATTGATTATAGGTCCGAGAAGAGCCTGTATGAGGATGCAAATGCTGTGTTTTTTCTTAATAGTGCAGTGACTTCGCTGATATTTAGGCAAACTGATACAGATACATTAGCAGTATCCTATGAATTCGTAATTTCATGACTATGGTTACAGCCCGGGAGTGGTGCTGAAGAGAGGCAGCTTTACCTACATACTGTTCTGTCGACCGATTGCTGTAGATGCTGGTTGCACTGACTGCCCCGATTCATTTGCCTATCCCGACTGGCACAGCTGCACCAAATACCTGATTTGAGTTTGTAGACTGACTGATAGGAGCTACATGTGCAGCAAACTAGTCATACAAATTTACTTTTTCCAAAAAGGTGCAGTAGTCAACAAAGGAGAATATTTCGAGAAAGCTTTTTCGACACTGGAACTTGGAAATTTCTACTGTGATGGCGCCAAACCTTGAAAAGCAACTGCTTTTAATACAGAATTCAACTGCCCACTGCTTTGTCTACTCCAGCGAGGGATATGATCATATCACGTGACCTATGTCCGACTGTCAGAGCAACAAGTAGAATGACAAAAGCCGGACAAAAAGGGGAGGCAGTAGTAGGGTAAGAGATGGGAGAGAGAAGTGTCCCAAAAGCGGGAAAGAAAAAATAAGCGCAGTCCGCACCACCCTCCAGCTTCGCCACAGTTGCTCAATAAACTAGTCGTGTGGTGGTCAAAGAGTAGTTCGTGTCAGTGTCTTGGAGACCATCATGTGATCATGTGACTAACCCAACACGGGCAACACTAGGGTCTTGGCGCAGATTGGACGAATGGCCGCGCTGATGGACAAGCCAGGCGGATTTTACTCGATGTCATCGAGTAAACTGGATATGCTGGCCGCTGACTGGCCCGGTTGGCGCCTCGGTACCCCACATTATCTTTATCTTCCTTACCGCAACCCGCTATCTAGCGAGCCCTGACATGCAACCTCAACAGACCATGGTGCCTGAGATAGTGCTGCATCGCATCTCCGACGACTGGCCGTGAGCCTGGTGACATGTTTCCATCGAGTCAACTGTCCCCCAAAGCTTCTGCAGTCATACTCCTATCGCGGAGATATCAGTGCAAGCGCGGCATCGCACACCTCTTCAAGTGCACGCGATACGGTTACCGGCAAGGGGGCGCTGCGTCATACGCGGCACATCACCACCCATCATGCGATGCTGCACATGGCCACGCCGCCGAGTCCTGAAAATCCTGCGCTCTTGGACGGCACGCTTTCAGCTGGTGTGCATCACCAGGGCCTTTTATGCGAGGGTCTGGAGTGGGCCAGTGACGCTACTCGAGCATCAGAGTTGTAGGTGGAGCACATCGCGCGGGCTATCTAGAGTCTAAGATAAGACTGCCGACAACGGTCTCTCCCACACCAACGAGAATAGCAATGGTAGCTAATCACAGAGACGATCTTAGATGCTTCATGTGTTGCCTTGTGATCCTCTCCAGCATTTAAGATGGGCCATGCCCCGGTTTTAAGATCTACCTGCAGTCAAGATCGAGGCTCGTCTTTGTATAGAGTATCCTAGAGCAAAACATTAGACACCTTTTTTTTCTTCTCCTTTTCCATAGTCCTATCCGTTCCGCGGAAATCAGCCACCGTGGATCCCGAACGGCAGCCACTTTTACCCCAACCTTCTTCAGGCGAAGACGCACCCAGACCTTCACTCGCTTCTGATAAACCCCCACGTCACACAAGCGGGGATCTTGATCCATACCAAGCTACGGCTTCGAGCAGCCGGAGCGAAAGCTTCTTAAGGCCTGTAGTTGCCGCGACAGTTTTTCACTCCAGCGACGAACCGTTTTTCGCAAATCGCATCATGGAAAAGGTCAAGAGGTCAAAGGTCGCCCATTGGGCCAACAAGCTCGCCGTCGAGAGTGAGCCTGGTCTCACCACTGCACAGCTCATGCTGTACAACCACGATCTGAAGCCTGTATGTTATGACCGTCGCTTTGGAAGCCCTTTGTTTTCTAACATCCCCAGGTGGAACCTGAGCGCCGACAATGGGGCGCATGGAATTTCGTTGGTTTTTGGGTTGGTACGTTACTCTTGCCTCATGTGACAATGTCAAGTATCATAGGCTAATTACTCCACAGCCGACTCCTTCAACATCAATACATGGATGATTTCTTCCGCCAACATTGTCGATGGTCTTTCCTGGTGGCAATCATGGATTTGCGTTTGGGTAGGGAATTTTGCGATTTTTCCGCCATAGCATATGCTGATTCAAACAATAGCTCGGATACTCGATCGCGGCTTGCTTCGTCTGCATGACAGGTCGTATCGGCGCGACTTATCACATTTCGTTTCCTGTTGTTAATCGCGCGTCTTTCGGCATTTGGGGCGCGCTATGGCCCGTATTCAATCGCGCAGCTATGGCCAGTATCTGGTATGGTGTGCAAGGATGGATTGGCGGCACATGCGTGCGCCTAATGATCCGCGCTATCTGGAACAACTGGCGAAATGTAAAGTCCCTTTGCGATTTTTTTTGACCTTTGACTAACTTCTCTTTTCTAGGAGGACACTCCTGGAGGAGGAGGCATTGCCAATGGCATCCCCAATTCTGGTACCAACACGGTCGCCTTCGTCTCTTTCTTCCTTTTCTGGGCCGGATCTCTCCCGTTCATCTATCCGCCAGTTCATAAGATTCGCCATTTGTTCACTGTCAAGGCCTTCTTCGCACCTACCGCAGGAATTGCCTTTTTCATCTGGGCGGTTGTACGAGCAAAGGGACTGGGTCCTATCGTTAAGCAACCTAGTGAAGCCAAAGGATCTGAGTTGGGTTGGCTCATGGTCAAAGGCATCATGAGCGCGATTGCCAATTTCGCTACTTTGATCGTAAATGACCCCGATTTTTCACGTTTCGCGAGAAAGCCTTCGGACGCTTTTCTACCGCAGCTGCTTACCATTCCCATTGGATTTGCAATTACCTCTTTCATCGGTATCATTGTATCGTCCTCTTCGACCGTCATCTTCGGAAAAGCCATCTGGAACCCACTGGACCTGCTCGAGCAGTTTCTCAACGAGGGAGGGTCCGGTCAACGTTTCGGTGTCTTTGTTATTGCTGCGGCCTTTACCCTCGCACAACTTGGTACCAACATTGCGGCAAACTCAATCTCCGCTGGTACTGACATGACGGCTCTTGCACCACGCTGGATCAGCATCAGACGCGGCGGTTATATCTGTGCGCTCGTCGGTCTCGTCATGTGCCCATGGAACCTCCTCTCCGACACCAACAGCTTCACCACTTATCTCTCTGCATACTCGGTCTTTCTCTCATCGATTGCAGGCGTCATGATCTGCGACTACTACGTTGTGCGTAAGGGCTTCTTCCAAATTAGGGACCTTTACTCTGGCAAGAAAACCGGTCCATACTACTACACCCTCGGTTTCCACTGGCGCGGTTACGCTGCTTATATTGCTGGTGTCGCCATCAACGTTGTAGGTTTCGCCGGTGCCGTTGGCCGCAAGGTTCCCATTGGCGCCCAACGCATCTATGATCTCAACTTCTTTACTGGATTTTTGGTTGCCAGCATCACATACTGGGCACTTTGCAAAATCAGTCCCATCCCTGCTACGAGCGATGTCTGGATGGAGGTCGGAGATGAGATTACGGATATCAGCGTTGCGTATCACAGCGATGACGGGGAGCGGTACGACGAGGAAGTCATGCACGGGGCCAGTGGAAAAGGCGTCAAGGAGGATGCCCCGACCAAGCACTTTTAAGTGAGGTTGGATATGTTAAGATTTGTGGACGTTGGTACTAGATGGAGTTGATGCTTTGCGGGTTTCAAGGGGCGAGAGATACCAGACCATGCCCAAGGTCACTGTCGTTTTGATTGCTATGAAAATATTTTATTCTGAACACTCTTATTTGCTTGTCGTCCTCGCATGGTCTTATTTGCTAAAGTAGAGCACTGACGTAATTACGTCTAGCGCCCTGTAATTCTCCTTTTGGTAAAGAAGAAGATGCATGCATGCAGGTCGAGAATGGGTTAGCGCATATCCTTAGCGTCCGGTAGTGTCTCACAACTCGCAACTCGGTAAGGCTGTCTCCTCGTCATTACTATCACCAGGGATATATTATCTCGGGCGTCCAAATGCACCACGTGTCTTGCAATCCAATTAATCAAATTTCAACATATCACAGAAGCAGTCATCATGTCTTCTCGATCGCGCTGACAAACTACATTCTTCTAACCTTGATCACTCAACCACGATACAGTATACCCGGCGATGAAATCGAGTATCATCTCCCCCAGCCAACAACTCGCCAAAAGCATTGACGAGAACCCCTTAGCCTTGGAAAATCTACTGCAAATAAATCGCTGTCACCAAATTCAAGTTTTGTATAAACCACAACTACCCAACCGTTCCGCTCCCAAAACATCAAGAGGTCCACGACTCGAACCCCACAGCCTCGCGCTCGCGGCCCGCACTCCGCCATCTAACATATAGTAGTAACAATCCAGCATCGCTTCCCCAGATCACACAGCCCTTTTCGTCACGCGTCATCACTACGCCTTATCTGCACTACGCCCTAAATTAAAAAAACAAAGCCCCCGAACCCATACCAATCCGGGGTAATGATTTAAACTGGGCGTTTTCTTTGTCTCATTCCAATCGCTGAATTACATTGCCTATTTCCCGATCCAGCTCGGGATATGTTTGCAAAGAAAACCAAAAAAGAGCCGGCATGGAGGCTCTGTCTCCGTGCCTCTTGGCTGGGCTCTAGCGGGGAAACATGTATATTGCTTGTACAGCTAGTTTTGCTTTTAGCCGGACCGATGGCAAGTAGAGAGCGTAGATTGGGGCATCACTCGTTTATAATTGCGGGGTCAACTGTACTATCGTATTTCCGATGGGGCGATGGTGGAGGGGGGCGGGCGAAGGGTGGATGGTGGAGTCCGTTGGAAGGGAGGAGGGGAGCTGGAGATGAGTGGGTAGGTAAAGGTGGTCATGTGGGGATAATGAGGGAGTGATATAGGGGGAGGTTTGATTCGGACGGTGTATTGTTCGAGGGTGAGTAGTATATAAGAGGGGAGGCTGGCGTGCAAATTGGAGAGAAGGAGTATGAGATAGTGTTGAAGACGAAAAACAAACTAGCTACTATCGACTCAACATGTTGTTTTCCAATATCTTCCTGCCTACGGCGCTCCTGGCTGCTCAGGCTGCTGCCCACGGCGCAGTCACCAGCTATGTTATCGACGGCGTGACATACCCAGGGTAACTACACCACCAGCACCATCACCGCCTTCTTCTTCCGCACTCCCCTTCACACACACACACCACAAGACTAACACTCCTCCTCCTCCCAGCTACGAAGGCTTCTCCCCCGCCTCCTCCCCCAAAACCATCCAACGCCAATGGCCCGACTACAACCCCACCATGAGCGTCACAGACTCCAAAGTCATGTGCAACGGCGGCACCTCCGCCGACCTCGTCGCCAAAGTAAAAGCCGGCGGCAAGATCCGCGCAATCTGGAAGCAGTGGACCCACGAGCAAGGTCCCGTAATGGTCTGGATGTACAAGTGCTCCGGCGACTTCAAGTCGTGTGACGGAAGTGGCAAGAAGTGGTTCAAGGTAAACGATACTCTCTAAGTAAAAGGAAAAGAGGAAGAAGAAGAAAAAAGAAGGCTGACATCAAACCCCTCAGATTGACGAACAAGGCATGACCGCTCCCCCCCTCTCCGGCCGCAACTGGGGCACCGCCTTTGTCCTCAAGAACCTCTACTGGGAATCCACCGTCCCCGCCACCCTCGCCGCTGGCAACTACCTCGTCCGCCACGAGCTGCTCGCTCTGCACCAAGCACGCAGCCCACAGTTTTACGCCGAGTGCGCGCAGATTGAGGTAACAGGGGGTGGCTCGGCGTCGCCGAGTGGCGATTACCTGGCTACGATTCCTGGGTATGCGTCGCAGAATGATCCGGGTATCATGGTCGATACGTACAGCAGCTCGCAGACTACGTATACGTGCCCGGGACCCAAGGTGTGGAGTGGTTAGGAGATGGAAGAGTGGATAAGGGGTGGATGAGATGGAAAGGGGATGAGATTCTGTTCTCGAGGCGAAGAGCAAAGTGTATATAGTAGGAATAGTGCATGAATACAAGACTGTAGCTGAATGATTAGAAACTTTTATCTTTATTTTGTTTTTTTTGAATCAAATATCTACCTACTCAAGAATACAGTATTCATCGCTTTCGTTTTTCGCTATACAAACATCGACATGGATGGAAAAAAGGGGGTATAATAAACAAATGGCGCTCCAAACAGCAACACTTTCTTCCTCTACTACTCATCGTCGTCGTCATAATCTTGACTAACAACAGCCCATCCGCATTGCCACCTTCTACCCTCGCTCTCTCCGCCTGTCCTGAGCTCCCTCGCCTGGGGCCCCTCTTTCCACCTTCGCACGCGGAAGTCATCGCTTACACTGATCAGGCTACCGTTGCGTGCCCACGAAACACTGGTGACTTCGGCGTCGTGACCTCGCACAAGAGCTGTCCCATGCTCGTAGATAGGAATCGTGTCTGGACAACGGCTGTTGGTAGTTGAACGGGATAGCAATGGTCTAGAGGATTTTCCGGTCAGGGCAGTAATGTCCGGGAGGTCATCTGTGTCGTCGTCGTGTCGGATTTCGCGCTTAAGAAATGTTTCATCAGTAGGGAACAATACTGGACCGCCGTCTGTGCTGCCAACTGCGAGCATCTCCGTCTGATCGTTGCAAGTCTTTCGCAAAGATGCCTTGACGTAGAATGAACCGGCGTGGAAGCTCTGGTGACGGAAGCCGTAAATGGGCCCAAGACCTTCTTGGCCAACACCGCAGTATTTTTGTTTCGATGCGGATGTCGAAGAGAGTTCAGGAGCTACACCAAGGATAAGGTGGTTTGTAGAATAAGCGTAAACGGTGTTATCCTTGCTTAATGCGTAGAGTCGGGATGCGTCGCCACTAAGGGTAAGTGAGTTGATGGCAAAGTGTCGGTGGCGGTTATGGGATTCGGGGTGCCGTGTAGTCGCAATGGGGATGGCTGGACCTCGTAAAGAGTATCGACCTCTGATGTCCCAGAGCTTGACGCACGTGGAAGCATCCGAGGCAGTCAAGAGCAAATGCTCGCGACCTTGGGGTAAGAAAGTAAGAGCAGTAACCGAGATGTCGTTTCGACGATTGATGCTCTCCACTTTGCTGCTTGATGCGGTTCGAGTAGCGGATAGCGCTGATGTCGGCAGGCTGATGTCGGCATGTGCTGAAGCAAGGGTTCGGACGACACTGGCATATGGGGCATCGGATCCCCAGGCTGAATGTATCGATCCTTGGTTGCCTTTGCATCGGAGGTCCCAGATCTGCACAGCACCGTCTCGACTGGACGTGGCTACGATCTTGTCATCGCCCGGCTGGAAACGCACTTGCTTTACTGATGACTTGTGTTTGGCCAGTACAGCAAGAGTCTGCTGTGTACGAACATCGACAATCTGTGCAGTTTGGTCACCCGACCCTGCTGCCAAATGAGAGTCGTCAGAGGAGAATTGCAGGTCCATGATGGCGTTGGAATGAGCTTTCCATGATAAATGTGCCTTGGAAAAGTCGCCTTCGGAATCTAACAGGTGGATGTTTCCATCTTCGTCTCCAATGGCGAGTAAAGAGTTGGCTGTAACAGGTTAGTATTATGACGGTGATTGCTGTGCATGGAACTCACTATTGCAGCTGGCAGTGCAAAAAGGCGGGGCGTCTTGGGGTAACTGATGCAAGTCGTCTGAACTACTGTAGAAGTTGGCCGTCTGGTCCTGCCATGACGCGCCATGGTCTCTGCGAAACCCGCGACCTACACCGACGACGCCACCAAATGACCGTTGCAATGTTCTTGACGGTCCTCCCAGTTGCTTCAGCCGTCGAATGGGTGTGGGATATACGGCGGGCTCATCAAGGTCAGCCAAGTCGTCGAGTACATCAAAGGCTGGTGCGTCGAGTGATGGAGGGGTGACGTAACGCGATCGTTTCGAGGGCGACGACTGGGCAGGTGAACTCTCAGGCGACAGATAGGGTTTCCGCTTGCGGCTGCTCTGAGGGGTGCGCATCTGATTCTCAATGTCGACAAAGTTGACTGTTTTTCGGGGGGTACTTCGCGTTGCCCGGCCACGGTTCAGAGCTGACCGGGTGATGTCCTGTAACTGACGGCCCGAGCGGGAGAGCGAAGTACGCGAAGAGACATCTTTGGAGTGTCGCGGTGTGAAGAAGCGAGTGAAGCGCTTGGGAGTGATGGGAGGTGGCCGTTTGGGCTTCCGTGAGCAGGCTGCTGCGGATGAAGCGGGAGGCGGCGATGAGAAGAGCTCTGGAGTGGGCTCTTGGAGGAGCATGGTGCGAGGGGCGCAGGGCGACGACATGGTGTTGAGAAGAGGTGGAGAGTATGTGAGAGAGACACCAATGCACAGCTCAGGTGAACACACGCGGGCAGCCAGGAAGGAGCGACCCCGATATGGGACGAATGCTCATATGATACGCCCGGCGAGGTTGGAGAGGAAGGTGCACGACCTGTGCACGTCGCGAAGAGCAGGCGCGACCGACGTGCACCGCTATGCCTCTTTGGGTCTTAAGTGGCCCGGCGTTCCCTCCAAACGCACCCTTTTCACTGGCAATGCACGGCAATGAGGCATGTATGAAGCACGGAGAGTGAGTGCATGTTGATCGCAATACTCCAGTTCATCTGTATCTTGAGAATTGATACCATTTTCACTCGACAGCGTCGTTGAGGCGTCGCGTGCCATCTCGTCATCGAGGACGTGAGAGGCGCGGCGTCCCTGCTGGCGCGGTTGGTGGGAGAACCTGGGCGCATGGACCCACCAAAAAAAGTCGAAGAACATTGCGCTTCGAACTCTTGGCGGAATCTTCACCACTCGACCTTCTCCACGCCCGCACACATCCCACACCACACAATGGGCGCGGTCAAGCGGAAAGCAGAGCAGGGCGCCACCCCGTCCAAAAAGCCCAAGAGCACATCCAGCGACCGATCAGCGAAGCGGCGCAAATCCGATGTCGACCAGCAATCGCCTGCAAAGGCGAAGCTTGAGAACCCTGCACCGCCAACCAGCATTTTCAAGGATGAAGAGAAGAAGTCGTTTCCCAGAGGAGGCGCCAGTGTCTTGACTCCGCTCGAGCACAAGCAAATTCAGATCAAGGCGAATCAGGATGTTCTTTTCGAGCAATCTGGGCAGAAGCGTCCTGGCGGCGACGATGGCGAAGGATACAGCGACATGGGTTCCGAGGACGACGAGACAAAGTCTGCGCCCAAGTCAAAGAAGAAAATGACCAAGAAGAGCAAAAAGACACACGAGAGCGGCGACAAGGAGGATGTAGTCAAGGTCGAGACTCTTAGTTACAAGGTAAGAAAAATGCTGCGCAGCTTCGGCGCTAGACTAATCATCTCAGAAATTGTCGCCTGGAACCATTGTACTTGGCCAGATCACCGACATTTCCCACCAAGACATTGTGCTTGCCCTCCCCAACAACCTAGTCGGCTACGTTCCCCTCACTGCCGTGTCCGACAAACTCAACGAGAGGCTGGAGAAGCTCCTCAAGGAAGACGAGAGTGACAAGGAAGATGGAAGCGACAAGGATGACTTTGAGGATGTTGACCTCAGGGACCTCTTCTCCGTGGGTCAGTACCTTCGTGCATGCATCACCGCAACTAGCAGCGAAGGCGCAAAAGCAAGGAAGCGACTCGAACTTTCAATTGAGCCCAAGCTGGTCAATACGGGCCTTACGAAGCGCAAAATACCTGTCAACGGTATGATACAAGCGTCTGTTGTGAGCAACGAGGACCACGGCCTGGTCATGGATCTGGGCTTGAACGATGCCACATTAAAGGGCTTTCTACCAAAGGGCGAGCTTGGCCCAAACCTACAGCATTCAAAAGTCCAAGAGGGTGCCGTCTTTATGTGCTTGGTTACCGGGCTCAACTCTGACGGGCGCATCGTCAAGCTCTCTGCCGACCACACCAAGGCAGGAAACCTGACTAAGGGTAATACTTTGACCGAAGCACCTACCATTGACGTATTCCTCCCGGGAACTGCGGTCGACCTTCTCGTTACAGAAAACACGCCAAATACAATCACGGGCAAGATTCTGGGCTTGATAGATGCGACAGCAGATGCATACCACTCAGGCGCGACTGAGAAGGCCACCGACGTGTCTCAAAAGCACAAGATCGGATCCAAAGTAAAGGCCCGTGTTTTATTCACATGTCCTGGCTCAGATCCCAGGAAGGTCGGCGTGTCTTTACTAGACCATGTGCTTTCGTTGTCTACGCGCATGTCTGGAAAACCCAAGGAGCGCAAGCCTCCTATCGACCTGCTGCCAACTTCTACCATTGTTGAAAGCGCAAAGGTTGTCAAGGTGGCACCAAGCCAAGGTGCATTTTTCGATCTTGGAATCAAAGATGTTGTCGGCTTCGCCCACATCTCGCGACTCTCAGACGACAAAGTCGATATTCTCTCAGAGGAGGCTGGTGCATTCAAACTTGACTCGAAGCACAAGGCAAGAATTGTTGGCTACAACGCTCTTGACGGACTTTTCCAGTTGTCCCTTGAGAAGAAGGTCATTGACCAACCCTTTCTCCGTATTGAGGACATCAAAGCTGGTGAAGTTGTCAAGGGCAAAGTGCACAAGCTTTTCGCAGACAAGTCTGGAGCAACCGCTGTTCTTGTCCATCTGGCTGATGGCATCACTGGTCTGGTTCAGGAGATGCATCTCGCTGATGTCCGGTTACAGCATCCAGAACGCAAGTTTAGAGAAGGACTGCCGGTCACAGCTCGAGTGCTTTACACCGAACCCGCGAGACATCAAATACACCTTACCCTCAAGAAGTCATTGGTCAACTCCGAGGTGAAGCCTTGGACAAACTACGAAATGATTTCAGAAGGTGCTACCGGCCCTGGAATTTTGGTCAGTGTCCGCCGGAATGGTGCCACCGTGCAATTTTACAACCGTGTAAAGGCATGGCTTCCAGTCGCGGAAATGAGCGAAGCATTTATTCATGACGCAACACGACACTTTCATTCTGGGCAGGTTGTTAACGTGCGCGTCCTCTCTGTTGACGCAAAGGAACGTCAGCTCCTAGTGTCCTGCAAGGATCCTGCTGCTGTTGATACTAACAAGGAAGCCGCCTTTAATGCTCTTAACCCCGGTGGAATCGTCAAGGGAACGGTCGTTGAAAAGTCTGACGAATCAGTTACTCTGGACATTGGCAATGGTGTCAAGGGCATTCTTCGCCTTGGTCATCTGACTGACGGATCAGAGAAGAAAGACATCTCGACCATGAAGAAGATTCGCGTTGGTGGAACTTTGGAAGATCTCGTGGTTCTTACCAAGCATGGCAAATCCAAAATGGCGACCGTATCCAACAAACCTAGTCTCCGAAAGGACGCGCAGGCCTCAAAACTTGCTATCAGTATTGAGGATCTGCAAGCGGGTGAGACTGTGCATGGATTCGTGCGCGGTATTCTCTCAGACAAGGTCTTTGTCGAGCTTGGCAATGGCATCAGCGGTGCACTGTTCAGATCGCAGTTACCAGAAGACATGGCCGCGGCGCCCGACTTTGGCCTGCGCAAGGACCAATCCATCACTGTCCGAGTTACGCATGTAGATGTTGGAAAGGGGCTCTTTTGGTTATCGATGAAGTCTGAGGATGAAGTGGCTTCAGCAAAGGCTGCTGCTGCCCCTCCAGTAAAGGTAGCAGAGCCTCTAGTTGACCCTGTGGATCCTAAAATGACATCCACCGACGACATCAAGTTTGGTACTCTGATGACCGTCCGTGTCCGGTCAGTCAAAGATACACAACTCAACGTTGAGCTTGCAGTAAACGTTCCCGGTCGCATTTCTGTATCGGAACTGTTTGAAGACTGGGACAGCATTCCCGACAAGAAGCGACCAACTGCACACTTCAAGATGAACGATACCATTCAGGCTCGGGTTTTGGGAAGACACGATCCACGCAATTTCCGTTTCCTCCCGATCACATCTCGGTCAAGCAACAAGACGACAACATACGAAATGACTGCAAAGACGGAGGAGATCAAGTCAGAAGTAGATGTGTTGAGCCTCGACAAAGTTACAACCGGCTCGTCTTACGTCGCTTTCATCAACAACATTGCCGACCGCCATGTCTGGGTGAACATCTCAGCCAATATCCGCGGACGCATCGACTTCTTCGACCTGACTGACGATCTTGAGAAGCTATCTGACGTTGAGAAGAACTTTCCCGTGGGTTCTGCTCTCAAGGTCCGCGTAAAGGCAGTGGATGCAGCGAATGGAAAGCTAGACTTGACAGCTGCATCTACAGTGACCGGAAAATCAATGTCTCTCCAAGACCTGAAAGTCGGTCACGTCCTACCCGCACGTGTGACCAAGCTGCACGATGCATCAATTGTTGTCCAAATCAATGAAAGCATCGCTGCACCCATCTTTATGGAGCAGTTGGCAGATGACTACGACAAAGCTCAGCCGAAGAACTTTGTGGTTGGCGATGTCTTGCGAGTGTGCGTTATTGACATTGACGTTCCAAACAAGAAATTAGGATTGTCGGCCAGACCTTCTAGAGTCCTAAGCTCTTCATTGCCAGTCAAGGATCCCGAAATTACCGACCGTACACAGCTCAAGGTGAACCAAGTCGTCCGTGGCTTCGTCAAGCATATCGCGAACAATGGTGTCTACGTCCGTCTGGGTCCTCATGTTGAAGGCTACGTCCGCGTGAGTCATCTTTCGGACGAGTACATTAAAGACTGGAAGAGTGCATTCCATGTGGATCAGCTCGTGACCGGCAAGGTCATCTCGAATAAGGAAGATCAACGCAACCCACAGCTGAGTTTGAAGACTTCAGTCATCAAGACAGACTACGTCGAGCCCTTGGAATTTGCTACTCTAAAGATTGGCCAAATCGTCACTGCCAAGGTCAGACATGTGGAGGACTATGGTGTCTTTCTCATTGTCGACAACTCGAACAATGTCAGCGGTCTTTGCCACATTTCTCAAATAGCAGATGCTGCCGTTGATAAGGAGAAGCTCAAGGATATGTACAAAAAGGATGATGTCGTCAAGGCTAAAGTCATCAAGGTTGACCCCAAGTCAAGGAAGGTCAGCTTTACGTTGAAGTATTCACAGGTAAAAGGCGAAGGCGAAGGCGAAGATGAAGAGATGGAGGACGCCTCAGATGTCGAGCAATCGGGAGACGACGATTCGGAGGGGGGAGTTGAGCTCGACGATGATGTCGATATGAGGAGCGTCAGGAGCGCCGAAAGCGATGATGATATCGAGCTTGCCGATGCAGACAGCTCTGAAAACGAGTCAGATAACGACGAGTCAAAGGCAACCCCGAAGGGTCTCAGCACTTCTGGCTTCGACTGGACGGGCGCTACTCTCGACTTTGATCAGCAAAAGGGTGCGGCTGACTCCGAGTCCGAAGATGATGCTCCAAAGAAGAAAAAGAAGAGCAAGAAGGCCACCATCAAGGAGGATCGCACTGGTGACCTTGATGCCTACGGCCCTCAGTCTGTCGCAGATTACGAGCGCTTACTCCTCGGACAACCTAACAGCGCCGAGCTGTGGGTACGCTATATGGTGTTCCAGCGTGAGCTCAACGAGATTGAGAAGGCGCGTCAGATTGCGCGTCGTGCGCTGGCCACCATCAACCCGCGAGAGGAGAAGGAGAAGCTTGACGTCTGGACTGCCTTGCTGCACCTGGAAAACGACTTCTCCAGTGACGACGTAATCAACGCCGTTTTCAAGGAGGCATGTCAAAACAATGATGACCGCGAAATCCACGAGCGCATGATCAAGATTTACATCTCATCGGGCAAGATTGATGTAAGTATCTACGATTCCCGACCGTCTTTTGCAGGGTTTGCTAACGCCATGACAGAAAGCAGATGAGCTCTATCAGTCTATGATGAAGAACAAGTCGTTCACAGCAGACCCGAAGTTCTGGCTTTCCTACGCCGCGTTTCTCATAGACGTTATCCAGCCACCATCTCCAGCTCGGGCCCGCGCCCTTCTCCAACGCGCCACACAATCTGTTGCAGCCCCTCAACACCGGTATCTTACTCAAAAGTTTGCCGCGCTGGAATTCAAGTCGCCCAATGGCGATACTGAGCGCGGCCGCACCATCTTCGAGGGTCTCGTTGACACTTTTGCCAAGAAGGGAGATGTATGGGACATGTATCTGATGCTTGAGCAGAGCCACGGCGAAGCTGACAAGGTCCGCGATTTGTTCGAGAGGATGACCAAAGTGGGCAAATCGTCGAGGATCAGGGGCGTGTTCAAGAAGTGGGTAGAGTGGGAAAACAGCGTCGGGAACAAGAAGGGCGTTGAGAAGGTGAAGAAGCTAGAGGAGGCATGGAGGGAGAAGAAGGCGGAGGAGGCGGGAAAGGATGACGAGTAAACGTTAGTCGTTGTTGAACTGGAAAGACGTTCTGTTGAATTACGATGCATTAGTAGGTGTTTTTGAGTAACGGGAAAATGCTTCACGCAGAAAAGCGGTATTGCTCTTGATTGCTTATTTTACTGGAGCTGAGAAACAATAGTGACTGAGGCAAGTCCGGGGAACTCGTCAGGTGTTGTCGTGTATTCTCTTCTCCTTTTTTTCTTTTTGCTGCTTAACGGTTTTCGTTTTGAGCCGTTTTCTTCAAAAGGAGAGTGGCGTGATAGCCTAGAGACTCGCTCCCAAATGTAATCGTACACAACTCTAATGAGACGACATGGGATATACACGGCGGGGGTACTAACAGCATAACCTAAAACATACGACACAAGTACTGCTGTTCATGATACGCCGTCCAGCCGTGAATGATGCAATACCAAGACTCGGTACTTTTGAACCTCTCCGTGTGCATTTACTATTTCCGTCCATACAGCATCGATGCTCGCCTCGCGGGCCAGTGCGTTGTGGCGCCTTTTTTTATATGTAGGCCGTCAATATAGGATCTGCTGATGCCAAGTACCTGCATGTCCCGTCACCCGTATCTTCCACCACTTGAGGGTAGGTTTACGCGACGAGAATCTCTCTGGGATTGGCTACAGAATAGGATGATAAGTGGGTGCAATGCATGGGACTCTGCACTCCACACAATATGTCTATCCCGCATGAACCAAGCCTATCAAACTGCAATCTATTTTCTTGGCTCTGGCTGCTTGTTCTACCCTGTATGCCTGGGTTGAAGTTTTACGAAACCATGTGGCCCATTTTACTCAACCCGCTGCTGGTCCGTCTACGTGCCTTTAGGTATCTCCCTTCGATACTGTAATTGTGCTCCGCTCGGTCTGTCAGCTTTGGCTTGGCACTCCGCCTCCCTCCGCTGACACGGTCGGACCTGAGCCTGGAGTGGACTGCAAAACATGTGTCTGTCTGTATTCGGCAGATGTTTTGCCAAGCATCGGCTCTGAAACAAGCTACGGGACTGGAAACACGCTAAAAGTTATTGTTCTAGACGCGCACCCGCTTTGGACAACGTGGGGCGGCGCTAGCGGCCGGACCAGCGCGCCGGCTCTGATCCAGGAGTCGCGCGCCTGCCAACCCGAGAAACCCAATCGGCCACCCCTTGGGCCTCATCGCTGCACACTGGTCCGGTTACTTGCAGAAGGCGTCTTAACAGCTCGAAATAACTCAATCCCGCTCAAGGGCATCGCAAATCTTATGTACATGTCTATAGCAAAGCGACTACATAAGGCTGTTGATGTATGCTCACGCTTATGTCCAGTGCTCATCCTATTCCTCCATCCCCCCGTTGTGCTCGAGGTTGCCCAATCTCTTTCCCCTGCTATCACACACCCATGCGCGCGCATACGAAAGAGCGTTGAACACCATGCGGAGGCTCGGTGATGCTGTGCAATACCGTCGTGTAATCCGGATCCGCCCGGCCAGGTTGTTGCTAAGTGGTTGTAATGCGTTATCCCCGTCATTTCCTAGCATCAAACGTTGCACGTATGGGAAAAATGCTTGGGCAATTGCTCGCCCCACGAAACAAAACTGACTGGTGGAAAACACCATCGCGTGTTTCTTCTCGTACAAACAAGCCTAGCTGGGACAGATGGGTCCATCAAGCCTCGTAAACACCTCGTTCCGCAGTCTGCTCGGTGACGCATAGACGTCTGGAGGCGTATGGAACGGCTTACACTATCTTCACAAATGACAGACGCCACCAACGCCAAGTAACCGAACGCCAGGAATCCCGTTTGAAACACTGACGGGCCTAGCACTTTCTGCTGCCAGACCCACGCCCCCCGGCGACCTGGTTCCGCTAAACACGCGCCAAGCTACCGAATACTACTACAATCACCTCCCACGGCCCATGTTGTCATCTCGCTTCGTCACAGACAGGCGGGCATGGTGGGTCGAGATTGCCGCCAAGGAAACAAAACCTCATGCGTCTAAGGCACTATGGTAAAGAAGTGCTCGACACCGAGGGGCGGGTTGGTGGGCATGGGCACTGAAAAGAGTTAGTGAGCTTGACTGAGGCGTTGAACAGAGGCAAGTGACGGGATACATAAGAAGTCGTGTAGAACGTCCCTGAAGCCTCACCAGCACTTCACTGCCAACCTTCTTTCGCTTCTCCACAGTCTTTCGCTACTTCATTCGTTTCTCAAGGCTAGTCCTTCCATACAATTCTTTTCACTTTCCAGCCCAAGTTTCAAACAACATCACCAACTTCAATCTCAACCTCAACTCAACATGAAGCTTTCACTCCTCGCCGCTGCTGCCATTGCGCAGATCGCCTCCGCCCACTATTTCTTCGAGCTTCTTGTCATCGATGGCAAGGAGACCAAGCCCTACGAGTTCGTTCGTGAGAACACTCGTTCTATCAAGTACAACCCCACCAAGTGGAAGAACCCTCTCGACAACATCACCCCCGATGACACCGACTTCCGCTGCAACAAGGGTGCTTTCTCCTCCGCCGCCCGCACCGGCGTCGCTGAGGTCAAGCCTGGAACCAAGTTGGCCATGAAGCTCGGTGTTCAGGCCACCATGAAGCACCCAGGCCCAGCCAGCGTCCACATGTCCAAGGCTCCCGGCTCCGTCAAGGAGTACGAGGGCGACGGTGACTGGTTCCTGATCAAGCAAACCGGTCTCTGCACCAAGGGCGACATCAAGGGCGACGCCTGGTGCACCTGGGACAAGAACAACATCGAGTTCGAAATCCCCGTCGGCACGCCTCCCGGTGAATACCTCGTCCGCTCCCAGCACGTCGGTGTCCACGGCGCCCACGACGGCCAAGCCGAGTTCTACTACGGCTGCGCCCAGATCAAGGTCACTGGCGATGGCACCGGCACCCCAGGCCCCATGATCAAGTTCCCTGGCGGCTACAAGAAGACTGATCCCTCCTGGAACTTCAGCGTCTGGGGCGGATACAAGGACTTCCCCTTCCCCTCGCAGACCGTCTGGACCGGCGGTAACAGCGGCGGTGCCCAATCTCCTGCTAACCCCCCTGCTACCTCGCCTTCTGCCGCTCCCTCTGCTTCTCCCTCTCCCTCCGCTGCTGCCGGTGGTAGTGCCTCCAACCCCCAGGCTCCTGCTGCTCCTCAGCCCCAGTCTTCTCAGCCCGCTACCCCTGTTGAGCAGGCTCCTGCCGACGACTACCCTGCCGGAGGTGATTACCCTGCTGGTGGTGATTACCCCGCTGAGGAGGCTTCCAAGCCCACTCCTACTCCTGTTGCCCCTGCTACCCCTGCTTCTCCTGCTACCAGCAAGCGTCCTTGCAAGGGTGGCAAGAAGGCTAGGCGTGGCAGCCATGCTTTCCGCCAATCTCTCCGCAAGTAGAAAAAAAAGTCTCTTTTCTGGATGATTTCGAGAGTAGGAGTTCCTGGAAGACATGTCCCGTTTTGATGTTGAAACGATCAAGGGGGGGTTTTGCCTTCTGGAATTTCAAAAAAAAACGGATAGTTGGACGATCTTGAAGTATCTGGCCTGATTCTTTTGTTTGTTTTTGCATCTATAAGTATTATACCTTCTTTGGCAGCGGTGCTGCGAACTTGTACATATTGAATACAAAGCTCATTGACTTTTTCAATACTTGGACTTTTACATGACTTTCACCGTGACTTTTTTTGCACTTGATGAGAAACTTTTGGGGTTTTTGATAATCAATATTAGACTTGGTAATCGTGAACCTTTAACGCCAGATACCTACCTTCAACTCCTAAAACAATTTCCTAGTGACTTGACTAACCGACATGCAAAACACAACTAAGAGAGATGCCGTTCTCACCCGCTTACATCTTCCGGCTCCTCAAGACCCTCGAAGAAGACAGAGAGTCCACCCCACCCTGACTCCTCAAGCGCATAGTTAAAGGCGAAGAGCTCGAACCACCTTGGCTCTTCAGCTTCCTCGAAGACGGCGTAGACGGCCTAGAATCTGAACCACCCTGACTCCTCAACTTCCTTGACGATGTCTTTGAAGGCTCTGAACCATCCTGGCTCTTCAGCTTCTTCGATGATGGTGAAGACTCCGAATCAACCTGGCTCTTCAAACGCCTCGAGCGCGTTGAAGGCTTCGGACCCGTCGGAGGCTCTGAGTCTGTCGATGGCTCTGCACTGCCCTGACTCCTCAACTTCATTGGAGAAGGCGAAGGCTGTGAACCAACCTGGCTCTTTGACTTCTTCGAAGATGGCGAAGACTTCGTACCGGTCTGGCTCCTCAACGTCATTGAAGAAGGCGTATACTCTGGACCTGAACCTGTTGTGGGATCTGGACTACCCTGGCTCCTCAATTTCCTTGAAGACGGTGCCGGAGGTTCCGAATTGCCATATTCAACACCCTCCATCGCATCCCCGTTATTCTCTTCATCCTCTTGCTGTTCTTCCACCTCTTCTTGTTCTTCCACCTCCACCTTTTCTTGTTCATCCTCCTGTACGTCCTCTTCATTCTCTTCATCTTCTCCCACCTCTTCCTCCACTACACCATCCATCTTCTCATCCCCACCCTCATCACTACTCTCCCCCTCACTTCCCCGCTCCATCTCCGCCAACCTAACCCCCTCCCTCAACTTCCACTCCCTCTCCTTCTCCACCTTCCCACCCCTCCGTTTCCTCCTCCTCGTCTCCGCCCCCCGAATCCTCGATTCCGCAACTTTCACATCCCCCTCATCCGCCCATGGCCCCGCCTTAATCTCCGCCCGACTCTTCCCCATCCACCACTGCGCATCGTGCACACCCGCTATCGCGCCTTCTTGCACCCAGTCCGGGCGTGGAATGCCTAGTTCGTAGACTTCGTGGGTTGGGGAGGACGAGATGCGAGTGGCGTGTTTGCGGAGCAGGCGGAGGGCAGGGAGGTGGGAGGGGGATAAGGGAGAGAGGGAGAAGCGGGTTGTTTGGGTTATGGGGAGGTTGAGGGAGTGTTGGATACGCGTGTAGGATAGGCCTGATTGAATGCGGGTGAGGAGTAAGGCTTGCTCAGAGGGTGAGAGGGTTTCGGGTGAGGTTTGGGATGGGGCTGGGGTTAGGTCTGGGGATGGAGGGGTTGAGGAGATGGACGAGATGCTGTCGGAGTCGGAATATTCAGCTGGATAATCGTTCTTGATTCGCTTTGTTGGTGGGGGCGAAGGAAGCCGAAGCCTGCTGGGCTGGGTGGAAGTATGGTCATCTGGAAGTGGACGGATACTTGGCGGGAAAGGCAATCGTAGGCTCCCTGGCTGAGTTGGGGTGAAGTGATCCTCAAGTGAGAGAGAAGATAGCTCGTCGACCGCGTCGCGGTCTTCAATCCCAGAGGTCATGGCTGTGGTTGTGCGAGGTGGTTTCTCAGGTCAATAGGATATCGTACTGTGATGAAAGAAGGTATTTGGGTTGGAGTTGTGGGGATTGAATTTAGGAGGGATATAATGGTGTTGCTATAGAAGGGGAATATAGGTAAACAGTGAACATTGTGTACTGTAGTCGAGCACTGTTGTGAAAAAAGCGTTTGCTTTCACTATGTTGATACCCAAAGTAGTTTAGCGTATGAAGTGAAACGGAATTTCCAAGCTTCAAGCACATCACAATTATTGTATACGTGACTGAATGAGGGACTAGGCAAGACGTCTTCAGAATTTCTGCTATCTGTGGCTTGAACGCGGTCGAAATCAGTGGCACTTCGACAGTCTTATCTGGTGGATGTGAGGTTACAAATGACACAAGTTATACTCTATCAGGGATAGCGGTGTGTGCTTGAACATCCAATTCCTACTTCCAAGTTATTCAAGAAGACCACTCACTTACAAAACCTTTTATCTTCGACAGAACGACCACTGCCCATCCCCTATACTATTCAACCAACATCGAAATCGAGCCCAAGTCCGTCACTCAAGTCTTTTGACCAGTTATTGAGTCACCATCGATTCAGCAAGCCACGCACAAACATAATCGGAAGGCCAATCACTCCATCACCACCAATCACACAGCACATCCTTCAAAAACACCACAGCACTCATTAACCTCAATCATCATTTCGTCACTATAACAATATATACAAGCCCCTTCAAACCTCGCCCAAACCCCACAATCCCCAGTACATCACCCCAGATCCCAAGATCCCCAGGCCATCTCACCCACCTCACCTTTACAAACACGAATCCAACTCCTTCACAGCCTTACACCCATCCTTACCAAGCGTATAATCATCACAAAGCGTATTACACGACACACCAGGCTTCACAAACACTCTACCCTGCTGACTCGGGTCACCACCTGGCGTTCCATACCAGGGGAGACGGAACTGCTGGGTCGAGTCGCCAGCGTCACAATTGTCTGCGCCTGTTTTTTTTTGCGTTAGCACCCGCATATCGAGAAACTAACCTCACAAAGTTGGGTCGTTTGGTAGAAAGTGAAGAAGGGAAGACGTACGATATCCAGCCCTGCAAGCACAATAATACGGCGCAGGCGTACTCGGATCATCATGACCCCACACATATGTGCAGGAAGTCGTGATGTCGCAGCGATTGTAGCCGGGGCGGTAGTCGCATTGTTGGCATACGGGTTCGCCGGCGAAGGCAAGGGAGAGGAGGGAGAAGAGGGCAATGGTGAGGGACTTCATGGTTATTACAAGGTTTATGGGGTTGTTTGAGCGAATGTGTCGAAGTAGTGGGTTGTTAAAGATGTAGCGCTGGGTGGATGGGGTGGAGATATGTTGGGGTGGTGGAAAAGGTAGTTTATATATCCGCGAGCGGATGGTATGACGTCCTATGAGATGTCTATTTTAAGCTTCGAGTAGTCGATGGGTAAGTGAGCGGGTGCGTATTATCCCGCTGCATACTCCAAGTCTGACAGGCCCGTAGATGCGTAGCGGAGTCGGAGGGAAGGCAAGCTGAGTTCGGACGTGGCGGTGTTGTTTCTCGCATTCTTCGTATACTTTGGTGCATTGCTTTTCATCGAAGAACTATTGAAACAAAAAAAACACGATACTTGTTCCGCTGCGCGTGACGGGCATACGAGCGTGGACTCGCTTGGGGATAGCTGTGGGGATTGGCCCTCAAGTTAAGCTTCAATCCAGCAAAGGAATGCATTACCATCATGTAATTCCCAATCATCACCATCCTGCCAGAGTTTCCCATCCATACTTCATAGAAAGCAAGCAATAAATCTCAAACCACCTCAGCGTTTGCTTGCTCGTCACCAAAAGAAAGCTAACACCCCAGGGTCCAGTGACATAAAGTTTCGTCCCCAATAATAAGCTGACAGCTCTCTCTTTACTTACCCTCCCGCTCAAACCCAAAAGCCTCAGCCGCAACACCCCAGATTTCGCAATGGGTAAAGTGGCGTTTCTTGACCCAAGAAAATTGAACATCCGTATTTCCCGCGCCACGGCGCGCAGTAGCCAAGTATCGATTGTTTGTGGAGTGAGCGAATGGGAATCTCCAGTGGGGTGTTGCTGGCAAAAGACCTCAGTTGTAGCTGAATCCGTGATCTTTGATCATGGGATCTCGTGTTTCCCCGCCGTTCCCGGGCCGCGGGTCAGCTTGAAGTGTAAAAAAAAACACGAGGTTGAACACGAAGTCCGGAGAGAGATGGGGAAGTAGTAGGACCTATTTTTAGCCGGCGGGATCACATGTTTGCAAACAGTGGAAAGGGTGACGGTGGTGGTGGCGGTGCGCATGTGACTTGAGGAAGCGAAAAAAAAGTATGTTGTATTGAATGAATCGCTCAGCTCCATATAAATGGTGCTGCAGCTGAGTTCCAAACGCCGGTCATGATAATAACTCCTCCGTATGCTATTGGTATACAGACTGTCGTGAACTCATCACCTCTTGCCCTTCTTGAGCACTAGACCCTTCCAGCCCTTGCTATCTTTGATGCGTCGGAGCGCCTTGCTCGCAATCGGATCCTTGGCTAAATCGTCCAGGCAAGCCTTCTTCTCTTCTTCGCTCTCGTGCTCGTGGAACTCGCACCATTCCTTCTCCATCTTTGGTCGCTCGCCTCTTGCTAGCATGGTGACCAGCTCAAATAGGAAAGCTTGTGGCAGATGGCTTCGCAGAGGAATGGTGCGTTCGTCATCGCGATCGGGGTTCCAGTACACAGAGTACATGTCGAGGAAGTACCTGCACAGTGGTGCGTCTGGAGGGAGACTCTCGTATGCGGCAATGACGTTGCTGTGGTCGGGCATGACTTGCAGAATCTCGTCGTTTGTTTGCCATGCGAGAATGACAGCGCGGCTTAGTTTGGGAATTGAGTATTTGTGCGCGAATACATAGAGCGATATGAAGCGGCGCTCGAGGAATCCTTCCAAACTCCTCCATTTGTAGGGTCGTGAACAGCATGGGCATAGTGTTTCCTTGGGTATCTCGGGCTTCTCTGCGGGGTTGCGAGGAGGTAGTACTACCGGAGGCTTTTCAACCTCAACTTCCCCTTGTACCTTCTCTGCGCTGGTTGTTGTTGGGCTGTTCGTTGCTTCGGCGGGTGCTGATGCGCCATCTGCAGGGGTTTCGTCATCCAGAGCGATGCCCCATGAGGCAGTATCTACATCGTCGCCTTCGCCTTGCTCTGTAGGTGGAGCACTGGTGCTGTCGCTTCCATTGACACTGATAGCATGTGTTGGAGGATGAATCTCCTTGCCACCTTCGATCAAGTGATGCGGGATGAATCCTGTATAAAGCCAAAGCATAAATGCATCGAAGACGTCTGGACTGGTATCCTCTAGCTCAAGCGTCAAACTAGAGGAGTTGTAAGGCGAGCTGCTCTGCTCTTCTAAGCATGTGTTGAAGTATGTCGAGCATCTCCTCAAAAGTTCGCGATGGCAGCTGAAAGACTCGGGATGTTCCTTTGCACCAACTTTGACTGTGATGATAGTCTGGTCAAAGTTTCTGCATATGGTTAGCCGTTGAGCCAGATATCGTCCCGAGTTTCACTATAGCTTACCGGAAAGTGTGGCCGAGCGTCGTCGCACCTTTGGAGTTCATGAAAGGCATTTTGATAAGGTAATCTGGTTCATTCATCGAGGACTCATTGTGGGCAGTCCCAATTATTATATTTTCACGCGTACTGTGGCGCACAAGGAGCGCTGAAAGGACCGTTTCAGCGACTGTACCAGCCCCATCTTGGCGTTGGATCTTGCAACGGAATAATGCTTGTAGGAGCTTCGGTTCAACGGGGGAGAAGGCTTAAGCGGAGAGTCGTATTGCTTGATTGAAACAGGCTCACACAATAAGAGCGAGTGACGGCTGGGTATTTCTCGGCGATCTTGGGGCAGAGTAGGGGTGGTTCGAAGAGGTGCAGGAGAGGATGGGTTTGAGCGCAGTTTCACATTGCTTGGCGGGGGCGAGATGCCTCCACGCACGCCTGAGTTGGCAAAGATATGCCTCACCGTCGTACAGCACCAACGCCAGATGTGTCCCTTCTACGTCGTTTGAATTATTATTCCTGTCGCATAAGGGCGTTCGAGACAGGGGTCAAATCCTGACGTGTTCCAACGTGGACGCGTTGTTATTTTTGTGGGGTTCTGCGTCTGGACTGAGGACGTGTGTCTATAGTAGTAATAAGTAGTAGTATCGCCAATGGCTACCTAGACCAACTTCATCCATCATCGGACACCACCACCCACACTCAACCTATACACTGGAATATATTTTATGTCTGAGGCTTTTCGAAGCGTACTGTTTCACTGTAGTCCTTGATACAATAGTGCATCTACAATGCACCTGCCTCATCTTCGCAGCTCCGTGACTACACTAACCCGACTCGAAAGGTATGAGCCTAGTGATCTTGCAGTAGCTCCACAAGTGGATGCAGAGGCCTAGCGTTGATCAGTGAGTACCGTTCACAGGAGTAAGTGGGGCATGACCAGGGACCAAGGATGCACGAGGGTTTGAGGCTTCATGAAGAGTTGGAGTTTACAGATGTGAAAAGGGTTTGTCGCTCCCTAGTCACCGTTTTTAATTGGACATCTCCCCCCATTCCCTCCACCACTCATACAGCGCAATACCGCCCGCCGTCTGCACGTCTGCAAAAATGGTGTTAGAGGGTAGTTCACAACTGCATACACAGGTTTGAGAGAATCAGAACTTACTAAGACTTCTTGTCACGCCCACAGTCTTTATTTCCACGTTGCGATCAATGACTGCAAGTACCTCGGCTGAGATACCTTCTTTCTCACTTCCGAGCACCAGGCAGCACTTTTTGGGGAGCGTTCCAACGTCTTGACTACGGACAACTTCAATTGTGTCACCATCACTACCCAGGTATGCGCCATCGACGCCTTCGTAACCCAAGATACCGCTGCGGTCTGTTTGTTCGATACCCACAACCTCGTATCCTTGGCTCTTCGCTTCCAACAAGAATGCGGGAACGTCCGTTTCTTTGAGTTCCTTGATGGCAAGGTGCTTCTCTGATCTTACGCTCGTTGCCTTGAAGTCTTTGTGCGCAACCTTCTTGAGATCATCGATGTATAGAGCCTCCAGCCCAAAAGACTCGGATATACGCGAGAGACCTCCGAGGTTTGTGGGATTGTCAATCAGGGATGCGACAAGCATGACAGACGCGGGCCGCCGGTTTTGCATGTTTGGTGGGCCAGACGCTGGATGGAGGTTGTCTAAATCGATGCCAGCCTTCGTTTGTAGTGTGATCTGGCTGTTTTGATCTTCATTAGACACAGCTGAAGGAGCTACGGTCGCTGGTTCATCGCTAGTAGCCTGTCTTCCTGGCGCAGTGCCCAACTGTATGATTGTGGGAGGAGAGGCGATATGCATCGCTTGATCGTCCGACTCAAGCTCCTCGAAATCTCCATACGTGACCAACTCATCTTCTGGCGATTCAATTGAAAGGTACCGCCCCTGGAAAATACCGACCATGGTGAAGTCTGCTTCGATGTCGACCTTCAAGGTTCTTATCGTCCATGGCGAAGCACTGAACTTGTCGAGACGTCTGATAAAGGTATCCATGGACAAGAGCGCAGGATTTTCGACGACTGTCTTCCAACCCTTTTTGGTCGCGAGATCAAAGACCAGCGGAAACGCAAAGTTCGCCTCGTGGCGTATCTGAACTTTCGGACTTGCCGAGTATGCATTAAGCTGCATCATAAGTTGGGCGGTAAACATCTCGGACTCATAGGATGCGACTAGGAGGCCAAGCTTGATCAAGCTAGCAATATGCATAGGACTATACTCGTCCAAGTTTTGCAGCTGCTCAATGATTCTCGAAGACTTTCCTGGGAACTGACGATAAATACGAGCTATCGCCCATTCGAGCAGATAGCGATAACGTGGCCATGACTCTAGTGTCAGAGCATGCGTGAGTCCATCGAGATATGAATCAGCATCCGACTCACTGATGCAACGATGGCTCAACAAAAGGATTGCCTGTAGCTGTAGAGTCTTTTTCCAGGGACTCTTAACGGCGACTGGTGGTTGTTGATCTTTCCAGGGTTGGAGCAAGCGATTGAGAATGCTCTTGGCAACATCTAACTGCCCTTCAGGGAACCGCCGTAAAACATCCAAGACAGCTGTGTATGCGTGCCATTCTCGTAATCCGTAATACGAGGTATATGTTCGATGTGGCAGGTATCTTTGCAGTCTTTCAGCAGCCACGACCTCGAACAAGAACTCTGGCTTGATGGATGCAGGATCGTTTACGAAGTCTAAGATGTAATCTTCAAAGGGAAGAATACCTGTGATCGAAGGATTTGCAAAAGCAGCTTTTCGAAGCGATCTTGCAAGTGCTGCAAGTACGTAGGACCTGCCCTTGGATAACCTTGTGAGACGTGACATAGCTTTGGACAAAAGGTTTGTGAGATCCGTTGCGGATTCTACACTATCTCTTTGGTGATGTGTGGCACAGATGTGTATGCACGTCGGATGGAACATCAAGGGCGGCAAGTGGACAGCAAATGGCCGAATGAAGTCGCGGATTTCAGCCTCTTCCCAAAGTGCTGCTAGGGCGGTATGCACCTCATCTGGATCGACAGAGTTGACGTCCATCTGATCGAGCAGCTTGATCAAGGCCTTGCAGGCTGGCGCAAATCTCTGGCCCTGAATGCAGCTATGCTTTGACTCACGCAAGTCCTTCAAGAAAAGTTGTAGTGATAGGGACGTAGAGTCATCTGAAGGGGAGAACGTTGTTGACTGATCCACTTGCTTCTCCAAGTTTTCACAACGAGCGCGTAGAGATTCCTCAGCTGGCAACATCTCAGGCTCTGATTCAGAGTGGACAAGATTGCAAAGTGTTCGGCAATGGATGCTATGTAAATCGCTCGCCACCTCAGGAAGACCTGGAAGCCGTGCAAGGCTTAAGATTTCTGTAATATCGGCTGACACGAAATCTGGGCGTCCTGATAGAGAGGAGTTGCTGTATCGTGCGGTAAGACCTGTTATGAGACCATTCATTAAGTACAGTATTGCCGGTTGAAATAACCGGCCGCGAGCGTTAATGATGAATCGAACTACGCCCAATACAATGGCACGCCCATGGCGGTTATCCACGCCGATTTCTTGCGCACCATCATCGTTTGAAGGGACGAAAAGTGGGCTGTCTTCAGTACCAGATGCGAATCGTGCAATGACAGCGGCTAAAGCTTCTCCATGGGTACAGGTAGTTTGTGTTCGGGTGGCAGTAAGCGTTGAAGTGAAGAGGCTCCCATCTGTTGCCCATGGAAGGAATCCATCAAAGAGAAAGTGTATATGGCCACTGATATCACCACGACACTATCAGAACATGGTTACTATTTTGAAAACCAGCTTGTAATCAAGTCATGTTGTGCATCAGCACTGTTGAAGTCTGCTTACCTGGATGACAAAGTCCATATACCAGCGGCCAATCATCTTCCTAACACTCTCCTGAATCAATGGATCAAGAGCTGCAGTGAGCAAAGTAGTCGTCATTGCCGGTGTGATTCTTGATGGAAGAGCGTTTGAGGATCCAAGCAGTTTGGTCATTGACGAGAGAGAGTCTTCCACTTGCCCGGTATAGCGATGCAGGACGATGGTCTCGAATAAGGTAGAGTAGAGATCGTACTTTTCTCGGTCCACGCCACTTGCAGTATACTGCATTGTTGGAGTATCAATGCGATCTGTTGTAACAAGGAAAGACTGTCGAATGATACCGAGGCAGTACTTGCGCTGGTCTGCATGGCCTTTGACGAGGCCAAGTCTCAGTTTCTTCCAGTATTGTTCGTCCCTTACGCATTCGAACTTGAGACCATTCGATGCAGCCAGCGAGATCCATTGAAACCAAGTTCTGTAAATATTGCTTGATCTGGCGGCAAAACGCTTCGCATCAAGAGTGCTCAGTTTGTTCCATAGTGACTCATTGATTACACGGTCGATTTGGATGGGCGAACTTCCCCTTTTGTTCTTCAACAGGGAGAAAAAAGCGGATAAGACTTCGTGGGCAGCCTCGTCTAATCCATTGATACCGAAAAAATCCGAAAGAAAACTAAGAGTATCAACATCGACCATGTGGTCCTCTGCTCCTGGTACCCAGAAACAGCATTTCAAAAAATGCAGATACGTCTTTGCAGACTCGAGCTTTTCGGAATTTCCAGACAGGTCTTGTCTTGATCGAGCAAGGGCATCATAAAGCCCCGTCTTGAGATGAGCTGCTACTAGCGATTCGCGGTTGAGACATAGCTCTGCGACCTTATAAAGATGATCTGAGGATGACTCGTCGGCTAGGCGGCTTAGTACGATGTCCCACAGTTGCCCGTGCTGCAGGGTGCTCGCGGGTCCGGCATCAGATCCGTTGGTGGGTAAGAGTCGAAGGCAAATGTCGAGTGCGCTGATATCAATGCCATGCGGTGCGGCTTTGAGCTTGGCAAGGCTGGCGTCAAAAGCGGCCTGCCGGGTGTGCTCATCCAATAGGCTCAGCACTGCAGCAGTGGCCATGTTGGGCAGAAAGTGCCGTCGGCGGAACCGTACAATGGGGAGAGCTGACGTTTCCTGCAGTGCGGTGTAACGCTGTTGTGGGATTTCTGTTGTCGTCGCAGGTAGAGGCGATGGGTCTGACCAGTCACATCTCTCCTGGCGAATTTTTTAGTCGCTAGGTACGGCGTCTTCGCGCCCGACAACATCCAACATGCCCGACGCTGAGAAAAGAGCGGTATCCAAATTTAGCTGTCATGGTCGGTGAGGATGCTCTACCGTCCACTTTGGATTTGTTTTGCACCGGAGTTGATATTTGTTATTATTCCGTATGACGTAGAAGGGCATTTGGCTGGCGGGTTAGGAGCAGGGAATGCTCTGTTGAGCGAATTGCTAGGGACCGACGGCGCATTGCCATCCCGAACTACTTTCATGGTCCATCCATCTCTTCCCGCCGTGATCATCCATGTGGCTTGTAGGGATTGTCGACCCATCATGTCTGCTTCCGCTGCGCCACGGCATCAAGACGGGCGGCTGGTGGACTGCCAAGCAGTGACGTGGTGGTCATCGCACCGGCAACGGCGTGTTGACACGCCCCAAACATTGCCCCTCGAGTCATGGCTGGAGCGATCCGTGCACTAACTCAACACCACCTCCTACTATGCACCTGGTGTACATTGACCGGTCGCAACAGCTCTGGCGATCTTACTGCCCCTTAATAGGAGACCAACTGGACGACAAAATGTATCCGCTACATACAACCGCCTCGGCACCTTCCATGCGTGCATCCGCCGACATCTCATATGCACACATGTCTCCACCAACACCCATCAACGATGACCCGGGCAATGTCAAGGTCGTGGTGCGATGCAGGGCTTTTGTCCCGAGAGGTAGGCATCTCCTGCAATTTCTACATGTCGTCGCATACTGATCGGCCGCAGAAAAGGAAAAGGGCACAAAATGCCTGATCCGAATGGACCCAGCGACCCAGAAGACTACGCTCTTTGCGCCCGATGATAGCGATAGCAATGGACGTCGGTTTCACGAGGATAAGGAATTCACCTTTGATCGCTCATACTGGTCGCACGACGAGAGTGATCCGCACTATGCGCACCAGGAGGATGTATACCGCTCTTTCGGTGAGGAGTTCTTGGATCACAACTTTGCCGGCTACCATACCTGCATCTTTGCCTATGGCCAGACAGGTTCGGGAAAGAGTTACACCATGATGGGCACGCCGGAAAACCCAGGCTTGATTCCGCGAACCTGCGAGGAGCTGTTTGCCAGGATAAGGCATGAGCCATCACCCAACACCAACTACCACGTCCAGGTATCCTACTTTGAGGTCTACAACGAGCACGTGCGCGACTTGCTCCAACCCAGGACAAACCCGCCCGTCTACCTGAAGATTCGTGAGAGTCAGAAGGATGGCGTCTACGTGCAGGGTCTGACCGAAGCCGAAGTCAAGTGCTATGCCGATGTCGCGCGCCTCATGAAGATTGGCGACATGGTACGTATTCAATTTCTACTGTCTCACAAACCTATACTGACACTTGCATAGAGCCGGACAGTTGCATCTACTAAAATGAACGACACTTCATCCCGTTCTCACGCAGTCTTTACCATCCGCCTCAAGCAAATCACTCATTCTCTTCTTTCAGACGAGACTATTGAGCGTACAGCGCGCATGCGTCTGGTCGACCTTGCTGGCTCGGAACGTGCAAAGTCGACAGAAGCTACGGGCGCTCGTCTGAAAGAGGGGGCCCAAATCAACAAGTCTCTCACGACACTTGGCCGTGTCATTGCTGCCCTGGCCGATCCCCGGCGACATGGTGCCAAAGGGCGACGACCACGCGAGGTAGTCCCGTACCGTGACTCGGTGTTGACTTGGCTTCTCAAAGACTCTCTTGGTGGTAATAGTAAGACAGCTATGGTTGCGTGTATAGCTCCATCCGACTATGACGAGACTCTGTCCACCCTACGCTATGCCGACCAAGCCAAGCGCATCCGCACCCGTGCTCTCGTCAACCAGGACTGCATGTCTGCTGCACAGCGAGATGCTCAAATTGCCGAGATGTCGGAACAGATCCGAAGTCTGCAGGTATGCGTAAATGCTGCTAGCCAGCGCAAGAGGGAAGAAGCGACCGAGCTGGATGAATACCAGAGGCAGGTTGCACTCATGCAACGCCTTATGGAGGAGAATCGCCAGGTCTCAGCTGCAAAGATCAAAGCACTCACTTCGGAAGTCGAGGAGCTCCGCCCGCTCAATATGGCGCTCCGTGCAGAGATTGACACCTTGCGCCGCCATCTCGCCCTTGCCCTTGGAGAACTCAAGAACCCCATTGTTCTGCCACCACCACGTGAGCTCGGGACACCAGACTTTGAGAACGGAGAGTGGCTGGGCGAAGGGGATGAGGTAGTTGGTGCTGACGCAGAGGCCAGTGATGACGACTCTGATTCAGGCTACGACGAGGGTGACCAGCACGATGAACTGGCGCAGGAGCTGCAGAATGAGGCAGAGTCATTCCTCCAAGATCTTGGCATGTTCCGCAAGAAGGTCGGCAGTGATGTGGAACGATTTGGAATGCATGAGAAACTTGCCGGTATGATGGAGCACGGGCTGTAAACGAATGCGGCCAGGAAATTTGCTACCTTGATGGAGTTGGGCAAGGACACAGGACGAACTTTGATTATGGATGCATGAGCGACGGCGTTATTCTTTTGATACGGGCGACACAGACCCCAACGTAGATAGTAGTATATAGTTGTGCCACGATGAATGAAATACGTCTCACACGCCCTTACAACTAGCCAAGTCTTTCATACCTCGTCTCCTTCGTCAACGCAGGCATCCTTGTTGGCTTCGTATCTTTGTTCTTCGCTTCTTTGAGGACTCTTCATATCTGTATCAGTACAAACACTTTCCCTTGCATTTCTATCACAGTATACCTTCTCAGGGGTAGCTTCTTGCACAGCTTCTCGCTTACGAGGGCGACCGGCACGAGGAGCGTCTTCAAGGTACTCGGGGAGGATCTTGATCAAAGGCGCATTTGGATCAAAGCCTCGCTGGCAGGCTCTCCTGTAGATTTCGTTAATCGTACGTTGTGGAACGCCTGTGATTTCGCTGATTTGGGCCGTTGATTTGCCTCCGAAAGGTGACTTCAACGTAACAATTGCGGCACGAGTGGGGAGATTTGTGTTTGGAGCCATGGGATATTTGTAACAGAAACCACGATTTAGCAATTTTTTACACGTCTCCAGACTCAAAAGATGTTTGTATTTCTGCGAAGTAAGACGGACCGAATAATCCGCTGAATGCCACCTCCGTACGTCGTGCATATGTGATGTGACAGGCCTCGGCGGGTGCTTCGAGCTATGACCGCAACTCCAAGCAAGCTCCAACCAGGCGCGCATCGGGCTTCCGACCACTTCGCGCCGTGGTAACCCGACGTCCGCGACCAAACATGTCCAAGCCAACAGCCAACTGGGAAAAGGTCGGCGACAAATTCTACAGAAAAGTCCAGCTCTACCAGGCAGTCTTCGACCAGGACCTCGAGCTCGAGAACTACCATGTGGTGGGGGCGCCGTATAGTGGTGCTGTAGGTAGGTATGTCCCGCTTGCCTGCCATTGACTGCGCATATCTGCACTGGGACTGGGCTGACTGTATCAGCCATCTACCGCGATGAAGACAAGCTGCAGACATATCGCGGGCCAGGGCCGTCCAAGTCGAGCATCGACATCTACAGCTGCGCGGGCAAGCTCATCCGAAGCATCAACGTGCGTCACCCCAGTATCAACTGCGAGCCTTTACGACGGGCAACGCTGACAGTCTCTAGTGGGATAAGGGACCCATCCGGGGCTTAGGCTGGTCCGAGGACGAGAAGCTGCTTGTCGTCACATCAGACGGCACCGTGCGATGCTACTACGGCCTACAGGGCGACTTCGTGCCCTTTACACTTGGTCATGATTCAGACCAACTGGGCGTCGTGTCGTGCAAGTTCTACAGTACCGGCTTTGTCGCGTTGCTGGGAAACAACCACCTCATCTCGGTCACCTCATACACTGAACCGCGCCCCAAACTCCTTGCCATACCACCGACCGACCCCATTATATCCTGGAGCATAGTCCCACCTGCATACTCGCTCTCGCGCTCGGTCGAAGTCATCCTTGCCATTGGAACGACACTCTACGTCGTAGACGCGACTGAAGCTGAAGACAGGAACTTTGATGCTGGGCCCTTCAGACATATCAGCGTCAGTCCACGCGCAGAGTTCCTCGCCTTTTATACCGAAGATGGGAAGGTATGGGTTGTCAGCGGTGATTGGAGCGAGAAGCTCAGCGAGTACGACAGCAAGATCAAGACAGTGCCCAAGGACATGGAATGGTGCGGCTCAAACGCCGTTGCGCTAGCGTGGGAAGACGAAGTACATTTGATTGGCCCCAGGAGTGCTGCAACAAAGTTTTACTACGATACTTGGGTGCACCTATTACCAGATATTGACGGCATCCGCCTTCTCACGAACGACGTGTGCGAGTTTATCCAAAAAGTGCCAGACGAAGCCGTCGATGTCTTCAGGCTTGGCTCCGACTCGCCTGCTGCAAACCTACTAGAGGCCTCGTCTCTTCTGGAGCAAAAGAGTCCAAAAGCAGACGATCTTATTCAGCTCATACGTCCTAGCTTAGGCGAGGCTGTGGATACCTGTATCAAGGCTGCTGCACATGAATACAATATTCATTGGCAGAAGTCATTGTTGAAGGCTGCCTCGTACGGAAAGTCAGTGTTGGACTTGTATTCCTCCGATGACTTTGTCGATACCTGCGATACACTACGAGTCCTCAACGCTGTGCGTTTTTACGAGGTTGGACTGCCACTCAGTTACGATCAGTACCGTCGCATGACACCCGAGAAGCTCATTGAACGTCTCACGAATCGTAGTGAATATCTCTTAGCACTACGAATCGCCGAATACCTGCATCTGCCAGCCAATCAGATTCACGGTCATTGGGCGCAGCAAAAGGTTCGTGTTTCTACGGACCCGGAAGAAGAAATATGTAGCTTGATCGTCAAGAAGCTCCATGGAAAGCCAGGCGTTTCTTTTGAAGACATTGCGCGGGCGGCCTATGATGAAGGTCGTGTTCGTCTTGCAACGGATCTCCTGAACTATGAACCTCGAGCAGGGAAGCAAGTACCCTTGCTCCTGAACATGAAGGAAGACAACATTGCACTTGACAAGGCCATTGAATCCGGTGACACTGACCTGATCTACCATGTCCTTCTCCACCTCCGCAAGAAGCTACCACTTGCATCCTTTTTCCGGGTCATCAATAGCCGACCGGTCGCCACAGCTCTGGTCGAGTCGTCAGCTTGGGACCAGGATCGTGACCTACTGAAGGATCTTTACTACCAAGATGACAGACGACTCGATGGATCGAATCTTTTGTTATCTGAAGCCCTTTCGCAAGACAACCAGGCTGCCGCACAAGACAAGTTGAAGTTGGCATCGAAATATCTCCAAGACTCTCGCGAGAGTACAGCCATCTTCCAACGCCAATCCATAGACGATGCAGCCAAGCTTCTTCGTCTCCAAACGCAATTTGAGAATGACCTCAATGGACCTAGGGACGCCAGTCCCAGTAGCACATTACCTGGCCAGACTTACATTGGCCTCTCGGCGAACGAAACAATCTTCCAACTGATTCGCCAGGGCCACACTAAACGCGCCCAAAAGGTGCAGTCAGAGTTCAAGATCAACGACAAGACTTATACGTACATCCGGCTCCGGGCCCTAGTCGCAGCACGTCACTGGATCGAGCTTGAAGAGTTTGCCAAGCAAAAGAAGAGTCCTATTGGCTGGGAACCCTTTTTCAATGAGATCCTAGGCGCAGGCAACACTCGAGTCGCATCGGTATTTATCCCAAAGTGCACGTCACTGTCCGTACCTGAGCGCGTGGAAATGTGGACCAAATGTGGCCTGTTAGTCAAGGCTGGAGAAGAAGCTTTCAAAGTCAAGGATCGGGAGTTGCTCGAGGAGATTCGAGCCAAGGCGGGCGGAAGTGCCGCTATCGAAGTGGAGAGGTTACTCGGCATGTTGCCCCCAAGCAAGAAATAAGAACCGAGGATCATTGCGTTGCGAAGGAGATAGAATGGGGTACGCTGTATGTAGTACTAATGCAAAACTATTCGCTACGAGCATGGAATTCGTGGGGTCTTCTTGGCCCACTCGCTCCCCTTGCCTTTTTGTTGAGTCCTTTGATGACGCCAGTAGTACAATATCTCTGATGTAACTATACACTACGCCCCAGGCAAAATACGATTCATCCCTCCCCGTCACACCCCTGCACCAGACTAACCAAGACCAACAACGGGGTTATGTAGGCCAAGACCCCAAAATGTGGAGAAGCTTCAATAACCAACATCGCTTACCGTACTTTTTTTTTCTTTACATAACCCCCCAATTTGCCTTAGTAACCGTCACAAGGTAGCTCAGATCAGGTAACGATCAACAACTTTTTCTACTCCTACCATCGTTACCCCGCGTTTTTTTCTTCTTCTTCTTGTTCTCCCAGGATCCTCGCCCCATTTTCTTTCCCCCTCCCCCCCCCCCTTTTAGCTCCGGGGGTGGGGTGGGGGTGGGTTAAAATAAACCTGGTTTTTTTTCTCTCTTCTCTCTTTCGCTGGTTTCGGGTAACAAAAGTCATTGTTAAACTCGTGGTCTCGGTGTTGTATCGGGGCGAAGCTGGGGCGAAGCGAAGCTAACTTTTGTCTCCCGAGGGGGCCCTTGCGAGGTCTAACCTCTGTTTCTGTGTACTTTTGCCGTTTGAAAAGGTGGAGATGAGGGGGGAGGGGAGGCGGAGGCGGCGATCGCTGGGGAAATGTCATGGAGAGGTGCGGAGGTGCAAGTGGTCCGGGAGGGGGGGGAGTGTATATAAGTGACTTTGGGTGTCCTTTCTACTGGAATATCTAGCTCGCTGTGAAAGAGGCTTTTCTTTTTCTTTTTTTTTGAAGAGGGTTGGAGATGGCGACGTCTATCTTACCTCGTCTCGTGCTCGTAGCAGCGACGGTGGCATCCGCCACTTCACTGCCTTACTCCGAATACATTCTCGCGCCCAAATCACGGACCCTACTCCCTGTTTCCATCCACAGCAGCAACGGCTCCGTGTCGAACCCGGAAGCTCTGCTTCAAGGCGCAAGCAACGGCACCGCGGTGTTCACTGGTAACGCGTCCACAGCCTTCGACTTTGGTATCAACATCGCAGGCATTGTGAGCGTGAGTGTAGGCGGTAGCGTAGATTTAACTGGGGACTACATCGGCGTCACCTTCTCTGAGAGTTCGCTGTGGATTAGCAATCGGAGTAGCGATGCTACTGCCGACGCGGGTAAAGACGAGACGCTTTGGTTTCGCGTCAATGGCACGGGCAAGTATACCGCGCCGAGGGATAAGATGCGCGGTGGGTTTAGATATATGACGTTGGTACATAATGGGACGGGCAGTCTGGAGGTTACGGGGGCGGAGGTGCATTATACGGCTATGCCGCATTGGGCGGATGATGCGATTGGGAATTATACTGGGTATTTTCATTGTGATGGTGAGTGGATTTTTCTTTGCTGGGGGGAGAGTTTACGCGACTTTTGGCTAACAAGGAGTAGATGAGCTGTTGAATCGGATTTGGTATGCGGGTGCGTATACGAATCAGTTGTGTACCGTTCCGCCGGACACGGGTAATGCGTTGGTGCATTTGGGGGAAACGGGATATTCGAGTACGGATGACCAGAGTCCGGTTAATGTTACGTGGTACAACAACTATACGATTACTCAAGGCACAAGTACATTGGTGGATGGAGCGAAGAGGGATAGGCTTGTTTGGGCTGGAGGTACATTCTACTCCCACGACGATTTATCTGGAAAATGAGAGAGTGCTAACAAAATCCCAAAGACATGGCCATTGCTGTACCCGCAGTAGTCGTATCCACAAACGATGTCGTCTCGGTTGAGAATGCTCTCAACTCACTCTTTGCTATCCAGAATCAAACAACTGGCACGCTGCCCTATGCCGGTCGACCTTTTTTCACTGCAGTGTCATTCACGTACCATCTTTACACCTTGATCGGTGTGGCGGATCACTACCTTTACACTGTAGGAACTCACCCCATCTTTACTATAATATTCTCTTATAGCTGACTGACTATTTTCCACAGGGCGACTTGTCGTACCTACGATCTCTATGGGAGCAATACAAATTCGCTCTTTCATTCTCACTCAACAACATTGATTCGACTGGTCTCATGAATGTGACTACACCCCAGGACTGGCTCCGGGAGGGAATGGGCGGACACAATATCGAGGCAAACGCCATTCTCTACTACACCCTCTACCAAGCCATCTACCTTGCTGGTGCTCTCAACGACACTGCAAACGTGTCAGATTGGCGCGAGACAGCCGAGCGCATCAAGACGGCCGCCAACGAGCTGCTCTGGGACGAGGAAGTAGGCATGTACAAGGACAATGAGACAACAACGTTGAATCCTCAGGATGGAAATGCCTGGGCCGTTGTTGCCAATCTCACTCAAAGCGCGGAACAGACTTCTTTGATAAGCAATCGTCTGGTTGAGCGATGGACGAAGTATGGTGCGCCCGCGCCGGAGGCTGCAGACGCCATTTCACCATTCATCTCGGGCTTTGAGCTGCAAACGCACTTTCTCGCACGCAACGTAACGGCTGCTCTAGATCTCATGCACTTGCAATGGGGCTTCATGCTCGACGACCCGCGCATGACTAATTCTACTTTTATCGAGGGCTATAGCATTACTGGAGAGTTGCACTATGCGCCATACAACAATGACGCACGCATTAGTCACGCACATGGCTGGGCAACCGGTCCTACGTCTTCGTTGACCCAGTATATTGCCGGTGTACAGCTGTTGACAGCCGGTGGAGCGACTTGGCGCATTGCGCCCAATCTGGGCGACAGTCTCAAGTTTGCGGATGCAGGGTACAGCACGACCTTGGGGTTCTTCAGCGCAAAGACCCAGATCCTGGATGACAGCAAGGTAGTGGTGGAGTTTGAGGCGCCCGAGGGAACGACGGGTGAAGTGCACGTTCCTGTGCTGAACTGCGATGGCCGGGTTACCTTGAGCGAAGCGCAGAGTTCTAGTGAGGACTGCGCCGTGAATATTAGCGTGAGCGCAGGTGGACAGGATAGTGTATTGTTGCAGGATGTGGCTGGCGGCAAGTGGACAGCTACGTTCCAGTGTTCGGAGTTAGTTTTCCTGTAGTATAACGTCTGGTTTCAATAAATCATGTGTCAGTTGTGAGCTGTTTTTCTTGTCATGTAGGGTATGTATACTAGCCACCCTAGGGTAATGGAAGACAACATCTCCTCTTTTCCAGGTCGCATTCCCGCACTAAATTCTCAACATATATGTGTCCCGGCGAATACTCGCGGTATTTGATCGTATTCCGCGGACAAAAGTGCATCCCAAGCCCGTGTTGTGCCTTGATTTAAAGTCTTGGATATTGTTGTTCCCCAAGGAACCCGCCCGTATTTACTCAAAATCCTCGCAGAGCGGAGAGAATCCGGTTTTCTGCAATGCGGCTGATGGGCCGCTGACGAGACCGGGAAAACTTATGGGGCTGATCCATGTAGTGGGAGGAAGATGTAACCGTAAGCGACATGGGCGGCTCCTTTGCGGATAGTGCGCCGATAGCCGTGGTTACCTGGAGTAACATGGAAAACTAGACATGCAGTAGCAGTCTCTGCTGCGCAATGGACGGCGTTTGTGTCGACGGAGCAACGAGTGACATGGCAATTGTATCATTTGAGATACCATGCGCTTTAGGTATGGGTCTTAGTGCTCCAATGGTTTCTTCTTTCAAGGCTGACTGACTCGCGATGCAGACTACTCTTACCAAGAAACTGGTTGTGGCGGACGACGGCTCATGTCGTCGCTGCTGTTACGGGCGTAGCGATGGGCGATCCATGTACTGATCGACCGAGTCCCAGAAGTTGCTGTATGGACTCGATGCTTATGTGTTGTTGTTATTGTTGTTGTTGTCGTCAAGGAAGAAAGCCTGTACGCAGCCTGCTCTTACACCTCCGGTCAAGTCTGGGTGGGATCAAGGATATCGCATGCACGTCGTCTTGTAATACATGACAACAACGGGCCAGAAAAGGAAAATCATCCAGCGCCACGCAGGAGGATGGCGATGCACGCACACGATATGCACGATTACCGGCATGACCCTTGAGCTAGCAGCAGTTTGCCGCGCTGTCGAACCAGTACCCCGCTCCAAGCGGCCGACAGAAGGTTGGGCGTGAAACAGGCGTTCCTATGAAGAGGCGCAATTGGCAAGGTGGGAGGTTGCCCCTCGCAACCGAGGGCTGAAAATAGTCCGGGGGTAGAGGGGGCCACAAACGACTATGACCACTAGGCCGCTGGCAACTTTGATCTACAGCCCAACCTCTCAACAGTTGCATCACTGCCTTTCTGTATTCACTCTTTTATTTCTTGCCGTCTTGGAAAGGTCCCAAAGACGTGGTGCGCTCGCGTTGTGTTGTCCCTCCGTCGCTGTTCCCTCGTTTGCACTCCACGCACGCGACTCCGACGGCATTCTCCTATAGGAAGCGCGCGCGCATTTCTTCGCTTCTTCCCCACTGTGCCTACCCACAACGACAACGCATCCACGGCTCTGCTTTTAACCGAAACTTTGTATGCGCTTTGGAATATTGCGCGTGCGGGGCTGCAGACATCATGGACACGAGTTACCTAGCCCAGCAGGTCACGACAATCATTGGCCAGCTGCACGGCCTCTTCGACGAGATCGGTGTCCCCAGCCATGAGCGAGACTCGCGCGAGGCAGAGGTATGCGACAGGCGTACATGTCCGACTTTTATGCGATTGCTGACAGTCTGGTAGCTCTTCTCTGCATTGTCCGAGACGCTGCACAACCAATTGCGCCAGGTGACCAACGAGAAACATGAAATGACCGAGGAAGCCCATCGCCTCC
Organism: Bipolaris oryzae ATCC 44560; assembly: GCF_000523455.1. Taxonomy (NCBI): domain Eukaryota; kingdom Fungi; phylum Ascomycota; class Dothideomycetes; order Pleosporales; family Pleosporaceae; genus Bipolaris; species Bipolaris oryzae. The sequence continues at coordinate 26,967 of NW_006911312.1, read as the reverse complement.
TCAAGACGATCCGCCAAATGGAAGCCTCGCTCGACGACAGCAGGCCGAATCCGAATTACGAAGACCATGATGATGATGACGCCATTACCTTCCCCTTAACGCGCTGTTTGCAATCCCTAAAGGAGAAATACAACTCGGTGAGCAGGCGACACCAGGAGCGCTTCGAGCAAGTACGAAAACTCGCCGAAGCACTCGAGTCGTACGCATCCCACCTCGAATCGTCGTTTGTACAGATCAAGCTCCCACCCACTGCGCCGAATGCGACCGTTTCACCCTCGTTTGACATCTCACCGGCTTATGTAACCAAACTTGACAACGAGTTCACGCGCGTATACGAAGAGTACACACGGCGGATAAATACAGTGCAGGTAGTCTGCCAAGAGATTATTCAGCTTTGGGCCGAACTGGGTACCCCCCAGGCTCAGACCGATGGCGCCATTGTCAAGTACTATCGCGACTCCCCCGAACAACTTGGTCTTCACAAGGACGACCTCGACGAGTTACACGCCAAAAAGGAACGCCTGGTCGAGGAAAAGCGCGGGCGCGAACGACGACTCGGACAACTGCGTGCAACGATTGAGGATCTCTGGGATCGCCTGGGAGTCGAAGAGCGGGAGCGCAAACAGTTCCTTGCCAGCAACCGCGGATGTGGTCTCCGCACCATCAACGAATATGAGGATGAGCTGGCCAGATTGAACGAACTCAAGCGGCAGAACCTACACTTGTTTGTCGAAGAGGCCCGATGCAAGTTGCAGGACCTGTGGGATGCCCTCTACTTTTCCGAGGAGGAAATGTTGGATTTTACGCCCGCCTTTTCGGATGTTTGCAGCGATGCACTGCTGGCCGCACACGAAACTGAAATCGCCCGACTTGAAGCCCTAAAGGAACAGCGACTCCCCATCCTGCAAAAGATTGACCGACACCGCGAACTGATCAAAGAGCGTGATGAGCTTCAGCAATCGAGTCAAGACGCAACACGTCTCATGGCCCGCGGCAACAAGGGTGAGAGGCGTGATCCAGGTAAGCTTCTGCGTGAAGAGAAGATGCGGAAGCGCATCGCAAAGGAGCTGCCCAAGGTTGAATCTGTAAGTACACCCCACCTGCAAGACAAAATGACCAAGCTAACGCCACTGTGACAGGATCTGAAAAACATCCTAGAAAACTGGGAAGACGAATACGGACGTCCATTCCTGGTGCATGGCAACCGCTACCTTGACGAGCTATATGCCTCTGCGGCGAAAGCAGCAGCAGCTCCGCCGCGTGCAAAGACGCCTTCAAACAGTGGCATGCCGAGTAAGTCAGGGACAGTGTCGAGGAACGCTGCTCCTAGCCGTGCTGGAACCATTCGCGGTGGAGCACCACCACCAACTCGTTCGAAGACCCCTGTGTCGAACTACGGGGCAAGTGTGTCCAGACATACCATGTCCAGTTCCATTTCTTCTGGTTTTGGGACTTCGGTATCGACAATATCATCGTCGTCCTCGACAGCGCCGGCGCAGAAGAGTCCGTCCAAGATACCATCGCGCTCGCAAATAGGTGGCACACAAACGGGTAGGAGTTCACCTCACCATCGAGCGACGGCTTCAAAAGAAGAGTCTGCAACAATGCGAAGAAAAGCACCTCCCATGGCACCTCCCCCACGGATGAAAGACCTCTTCATACCTCCGGAGCCGACGCCGGTGGAGACTCCGATGAATCGGTTTGCTTTCAACCGCGGAGAACGCAGTGAGAGCATTGTGCGTAACGTGCCACCAGAGGACCCCTATGATGACCGATCGTATGTGAGACACAGCCAAACACTGAGCGGGGGTTATACTCCAACCTACACTCCCACATACCCTCCGCCGTCACTGTCGTCAGGAAGTAGCCGACAAATCTCGCAGACGTCGTCAACAGGGACTGCTGGCACGGGAGTGACGATGCAATCTGGGTCTGAAAACTGGGAGACATTTAGTGAGCAGTCGGACGATGCTCCTGAGGAAGAAGTCGACTTTCATCACTACCGGCGGCAGATGAAGCGCTACACACCCGAAGGCGGCCACGCATCTACGCCGCGGGCGATTCAAGGCAAGAAGGTCCGAGGGATACGCAACGTCGGAGGACGAGAGTCGCCGAGCGAGCACGACGGCAGTATGGTGCGTGTGGTTGAAGGGTCTGAAGCGGGGTGGACCGACGACGGCGACGGGTACTAGGAGAGCGATGCTTGTTTGCACCTCCACCTGGGCGCTTGCACGAGGCCGTGCCGAAGATGACTGCATGCTTTCCGGCAAAAGAGGATTTACCACGCTACGGCTGCTCAATGTCTTGTCCGTTTTTTTCTTCATTTCTGGCTGTGCTTGCTGTCGGTTTGGGCTATCAGGCTAAGGTTAGTGCATGCACTCCTTCCCAGGAAGCGACCTGATGAGGGTGAAAATTTTCACCTGAGACTCATGGCTTCATTTTGAACTACAGAGCGAGTGGTTGGGAGATTCGCCACGTACAGGGCGAGCAGGAGCGAGCAGGGGCAAGCAAAAGGGCTGCACGTCAGATTGCCGGCCAAGTGCTCCTTCTGTTTGATGCACTGGTGCCCTAAGATTTTTTTTTCGCGCTTGAAGAGCGGAGGCGGGGCCCCCTTGGCTTCTTCATTTGTTCAAATTATTGTGGTCTTTTTTGGGGTGAGCGGCTGAATTGCGGCGCAAAGGGAGTTTATGGGAGGAATTTTGAGCGCGATTGGCGCAGTTTCTCGCTTTCTTGTATGCTTTTAATTGCTATTATATCCAGTTCTTGTATGTAAGCGTGGGCCAGAGGGGCTTTGCATGCATCCAAGCTTGCTGCCCGGAGTGGAAGGATGGAAGGATGGATGGAAGGGAGGGGTGTGTGTGTGTGCGTGGGAGAAGACAAAAGGAGACGTGTACTGCTACGATTGATCAAAATCCAAAACATTGCAAACCGAGTAGACGGAAGAAAAGAATTGTAGTGACAAGTGACATTGGACAAGATGCGGGCGCAGGGATGGGCCAAGCAAAAGCCAGTGTTAGTGTGTGCAGGCGGAGCGGAAAGCTTGATATCCAGCGAGACTATGTGCGCATGGGGAAGGCGCTCATTAGATTGGGAGTGGAAGAGGGATAGATGAGCTGCGTCTATGATTGCAATAGGCTTCATCTCCTGTGTGTCTAGGCAGATGCCGAGGGAGGATCTTGCCTCTAACATCAGGGTCCGCGGTGTCTACGGTCCTTCCTGTTTTGCACAAGACCGCCTGTTAAGCTCGATTGAGCAGGTGCAACAGTGCGAACGACTGTGCTTTTGGCTGTGCGCAGGTGGAGAGAGAAGAAAAAAGTATGCATCCCAAAATTGGTGCAAACATGTGTTCTTGTCTGAGAGGCATTGGAGAGTTGACCATGGGGATATGGCGAGAATGACGTTGCCCAAGCACGGGGAAGCAGCGGCTATCGATTATTTTGCAGCGGAAACAAGCTTGGCCTCCACACTCGCACACCCACACGTACACTCACACTCACACACATACATACATACATACATACATACCACCACACGGACAGCCCAACGAGCTTTACCCCACATGACCGGAAAAGGACCATGGGCAGCTAGTGCGTCTCTGCGGCGGGCTGCAGGACACAAGTTACGTGCAGTAGGCCGGAGATACTGGCCATAGAGATAAGCATGGGGCTTCTTACAGGCCCGGAGAGGCTGCACCCAAGCATAAGCTACACGGGGGGGCAAGGCAGCACATGTAGCCACGTATGTAGACGTATGCGCAGCTATACGCCGGCTTGGGCGATGACTCCTAGCCACCTGCGCCGCCGTCGGCATGGCGGCGAAGCTGTGCAGGCTACGCCTACACGAGCCTGGAGCACAGCACCCGTGGGCCATGGCGGCGAGACGGCGTGACGGGCGCCACGCGTAGCGGTACTATGTGACTGCGCCGGGCAGCGAAGCGTGAGGCAGAGACAAGACGGCGGATGGATTGCATGGGAGCTGGGCCTGCTGGGCTTGCTGGGCTTGCTGGGCCTTCGAGAAGGCAGGGAGAGCGTGGGGCGGTAGGGCGGCAGGGCTGATGGCGGGCGGAGGTGGCGGCTAGCAGGCGATCGCCCCCTCCCCCTCCCCCCCCTACACCTAGACCGCATCGTGTCGCGCATGCAGCATGCTCTCCATAGAATCTGTGGACAGCTAGCCCACACCCACTCCCAGTCGTCTAGTCATGATCCGGTGTCAGCAGCAATTGGATTATGCCCACCCAACGCCCAACCCCGGCTCTCTCGTCCGCCAGTGCACCAGAGCAGCGCAGCCCGGCGGTCGTGTGCCCTGGGGTCTGCGTCTCGGATAGGAAACAAGCACCCACGCGACTGCCCTCCGCCCTCCGCCCTCCGCCCATACTTTTAGACTATTACTTATCGCACCTCCCGATAGGCAGCCCAGCTTACCCTCCGTCCCCCCTAGCTTCGTCATCGGCCTTCCCTTATCACTGCCCCAACCTCCGCTGCCTATGCACCCATACATATTATCGCTGCACCCACCTTTCCTCCTCCCTCACCATCTTCACCGTGACCCTCTGCATCCCTTTGCACTCTGTCTCGACCCTCTGTCCGCCCCCGTGCATCGGCGACTTTCGGCGCAACCCAGTCCTGCACCTCTGATGTTGCTCGAGATTTGCCCTTGCAGGACCCGCCCAATAGCCAACCAGCAATAACGTAAAGGAATCCAGCGGCCGCACGTCACAACCCGTCTAGCCCCAGCACCAGCCGTACCTGGCACCCACCGAGCTGTTAGTCACGGGGAAAACGCCTTCAGGGCCCTACTACCCTACTTCTGCGCCATGTACTCGCCAAGGTCCTTCCCTTATCTGCAACACTCTCCACCCTCACCTCGCTCTTCGAGATCAAAGTCCGAAAGGATGGGCACACGCCTGCGTTCTAGTCCCTCTCCACAGAATACCCGACCCGTCGTCGCGGACACGCCTACGCAATCTACAACAATTAAACACATGGTCCGTCCTGAGCAGAAGCCACAATCACCGCCCGCGTCCGATCGTGTGCCCCCGACCACCACCACCACTACTACTACACCAACAATGTCCAAACCCGTTGGCATTCCACCTCGCACGCCTTTGAAATCATCTTCTTCCACGCAGACATCGAGAATGAGGACCCAGCAACGCCACTTGTCGGCACGCACTATACACAGCCATGACGCAAAGGCACTGCCACCCGCCGTTGCTGCCTTGCTCGCCGTCACGACTATTCCCAAGATGCCTGCCCGCCGACGACAACGCAGCGCAATGGACAGAAGGATATCCATGGATGAGTTGATACAGGAATGGAGACAGGAAGACTCAGACACTCCATCTTCACTGTCGGGCTCTCCAATGGACCTGCTGCTCGGCCGCGTCGACGAGTCGGATGACGAGTACAGCAGTGGCATGAGCATGGAACAGGAAAAGGCCTCCTTCTTGACATCTAGGTCCATCTCCAGCGACTCCATCTCCCTACCCCCATCACTGGATTATGAGAATCCATCCTACGCTTCCCACTGGGACAACATCAGCACCCCAGACTCGATTGGCCGCAAATCACTACCCGAACGCAAAGAGAAGATTGTCTCATCACCGCCAAAAGAGGACTGCATTCTCGATCATCCTCTTCTTCACTTTGGACCAGACGACTGCGAGGACATCATCGTGACCAACATCAACGACACCGCTCCGCCCGCGCCTCCAACCGAGCGATTCAGATCATTCAAGTCTAACCTGACTGCTTCTCTCCAGGCACTTAAATTAGCTGCCAAGTCCTTTTCCAACTTTACAGCTCCCAGCGTGCCCCCGGATGACTTTCTCACGCGATCACTCCTGTCGCCCAATTTCACGAGTGAGATGCGACCAAAGATGGTCGATGGCCTACCATCGCCCGAACTGCGTCGTTATCTCAACCCACAGCCTGCACCAATCTCAGCAACCGAATTATCAATGCATCTCCACGACTCCTTCACCCTCGATACCGATCTCGACCCCCACGCGCCGATGATTCAACTGCAGACATATGAGCGGCGTGGTCGTGCACAAAAGTCGCGCCGTAGTCGTGCCGCGGATCCGCTTTCCGAAGCTGGAAGGGTCCTGTCTAATGACGCACCAACCGTTCGGCAGCGCGAGCCCCGTGAGAACAGCGACTTTCTACGTGTCATTGTTCTCGAGATGAACATGCGCCGCGTAGGCAAACTCGACGCAAAAGCTGTCGGCAAGGCGCGGATCTGGCTCCCACCCAGAAAGCCGGCTCCCACTCAACCACCTTCGCGTCACGGTCCAAATCGCGTTCCCCTCAGATGGATTCCAATCAATTCATCCTGAGCTGCAGTGAGATTGAATCCCTTGCAGTTGGGCACACACGCAGCCTAATGCCCGTTACCCTCATTAGGTTCATACGACAAGAGACGCCCAGCCTGCACGTTACAAAGCGTCTCCACCTACGTAGCGCTTCGTATGCGGCCATTCGATCCTGCGTCATTGGTTGGCATGGAGCCCTTGAGACGATCCCGGATTCAGTTTCTCCGAAGACATGGCATGACTTACCTTAGTCTGGCGCGACGGGCCTAGCGGGTCTGCCGTCCAACAAAGTTGCTCGACTCGGCATAGGCACCACGGAGACCGTTACGCTGGGATTGTTGCGCCTCGCTTACAAACGTTACACAAAACGTGGAATAGAGCACACGATCCCTTGGGATCCAAGAGATGGAAAATTGGGCGTGTGCATCAGGTTTGGGTATTGCCAACTCAGCAACGCGACACGCGCGGAGTTGCATCGGGGCCGAGATCTTCACAGCGGGGAAGCAAGAAAAGAAAAAAAAAACAGCACATCGCTTGGTCCGCAACACGTCTCAACCAACCACCGTCCGGTCAAGACCAACATGGCTGGCCCCTGAGTTGGCAGCGGCGTCAAGGAACCTTGGAGCGGAATATGCCTTTTTTTTCGGCAATGCCACGCTGCTTTCCACCTGGCTATTTTGGACAGGCGAGCATGGCTCCGCACAACCCCGACATGCCGGGTCTCGCCGATGCCGGTTAGATCAAGGGTGGGGTGTTACATGTTTTCATCGAGCAATCAAACCTCGGTACTACTATACTATACAGTACGCCAAAGAGAGGTTACCGCAGCACGCCTCAAACCCGACTAGTATCACGGAAAATGTTCCGTGGTACATTTGGATTTTTTTTAAACTTTCTTTTCTTCATCTCATTTTGCAAGCGGATTTAGCATTGTGCGTATTTATTAGCGAAGCTTAGCGGATGCGCCGGTGTTCGTTTCGACTTTTTTTTTCTTCTCATTTATGGATCGCGGCATATCAGCATGGGAAAGGGCGTTTTCTTTGGTTTGTTGTGTGTGTGTGCCGACGCATTTTTGACGGTCAAGCGCTGACCGCTTCTTCATTTTTTCCCTTATTTTCTTCGCTTCATCTGAGCATGTTTTTTTCTCCACCCCATCCCGTCATCCACGGCACATATATACACACGTGGTGTGTTGAAAATTTTAGAAAGAGCGTGCTACATTGCGTTTGTGTGTGCGTGTACTACTACTACCCCCTTGGTACATACTTACTATATAACCCCCAAAGAAAGATTGGGAAATGTAGGCGCGAGCCTCAGGAGTCTCCATGCAGTTGGTTTTTACTTGCATCGCATCAGAGTTGTGTAAATACTTAGGTAGAAGAGTACAAATATTTATTTTTACATATACGCATTTTATTTTATTTTTGGTACGCGACGTAATTGTGTTGTTGTGTGCCTTTTTTTTTGTTACAAGAAGAGGGACTTCGGATACCGAGAACCGGATAAATTAGTTTATTCAATATCCTAACCCCCCAACTTTACTGCAAATGTAGTATTGCGTTGGAAAAGAGAAGAGAAAAAAAAGCATACAGCCGACAAAAGAAAAAATATATCATACCAGCAAAAGAAATTATCATCATATAATCCCCGGTTGAGACTAAATCAACGACACCCGATGAAGATAACGCAGTTTAGCAATCAATGCAACAAAAGAAGGGGGTTGGGGTTGGTGGTAATTCATTTCTCTTTTTTTTTGCCCTTCATCTGTACTTTTATTATTTTGTTCTCTTCGCTTGCTGCACACTAGTAGAACAGGACAACAAAGGAAAAATCGCTTTGCCTCAAACAACAAGCATAAGAGAAACAGCAGCAATATCCATAGCAAATATTTTCCTTGAGGTGTAGTAAGAAAGAAAAAAAAAGGGGAGCAGAGGATGATAAAACCCTCAACCCATCTATCCTCTTACCAAAAAAAAGTTAATGAAATCAAACAACCCTTTGCATCAACTCCCCACCAGAAAAGAAGAAAACCGAAAAACTGCCCCGTATACCATCTTCTCCTCTGGCGCAACCAACATCTCTATGAAATGTCAATGCGAGAACGGGGGAAGAGAAAAAAAAAAGATGACCTAACCAGGGGTCGAACCTGGAATCTCTTGATATCGAACGAAATCGTAGTCAAGCGCCTTGCCATTGGGCCATTAGGCCAATTGATTATTATCGGAAGGAATTTTTAGTACTTCGATGAGAAAACTTACCTTTAGCTACAATATAGCCTTTTATTTTTCTTCTTTTGTCAAACACCCATCAACCCCGCCGCCTCTCCCTATCTTTCTCTTTCTTTCCGATACGAACCCATGTGAATACCGCCAAAAAAAGTTCCATCAAATATCGGGAACATGCACATGCACATGCACCGCCCCCCGTTGCCTAGCGCTCCACACGCCGCTGTGTGTCGCACGCGCGCGTGTGCGCAAAAAAAAAGATGACGTTAGTGGCGTCGTGACTCTCTCTCTCTCTTGCAACAAAATCCACGTGGTTGGCACGCGGGACGTTTTTCTTTCCTATTTCTTTCAAAAGTGAACGACTAATAAGCTTACTTGGGTCCACAATTTTTCCCTTGCGCCCCCTCCACCATCCTACCCCACCCCACCCCACCCCATGCCATGCCATCCCCTTTTTACAGTAAGTACTTAGCCTCGAGTCTTGGGAAGTGGGGAGGAGAGAGAAAAAAATAATGGGGAAGCAGAAGCAGGAGGTGTGTGTGTGTAGGGTAGGTATAACAATGTCGATGTTATTGGCTAGGGAAAGGTAGGCATGGATGGATGGGTGCGGATTCGGCATACTTCCCCTTTTTAACTATGGCTATATGCAGGTGAGAGGCTTGGCGGTTAGATGTGCAGGAGGGAAAGGTTTACGTTTGCCGTTGGGAGTATACGATATAGAAGTGAGGTGGGAAGAGCTTGGGGGGGGGGAAAGCAGTGCGGAATTGGTGCGCGCGAGTAGGGTGTGTAGTAGTGATGCCAATGCTGGGCGAGGATGTTGAGGGGATGGGGTTTGCTATTGGAGTACTGTGTATACCTACTACGACGACTACGGCAATTGCTTGGAGAGGTGCGTGATGTAGATGCGGATGCGGGATTGGGGGGAAGGTACGAATCGGACCGAATATGGGGAAGAGCGTTGGAACGGGAAACGGTTATCGGGCTAGGTGGGTTTTGCTTTTGGGTTGCACGTGGCTGATGTCATTGTGTAGTGGATGGGAGCAGTAGTCATTGTTGTGTGTTTTGGCTTATCTTGGTGCATGGGTAGGGAGGGAATGGGGGTGGTGAAGGTTTGGGGTTTTTTTCTTTCCGAATGGTTGGGGAGAGAGGGCAGGGGAGGCAAAGGATGCCGGCCAAGACTGTATACGCAGTAGATATAATTGTATGTGTGCCACAACGTGTAATGGTCGTGTGTTCGCGTGTCTAACGGTCTGATGCTCGTATGTCTCACTTTGTTTCCTTCAGTCCGGCAACACGTGAGAACGACATGTGCACATTACCCCAGCATTGTGACAACCCCAATCAAACAGTCCGGGTTGTCAATACCCGGGCGGATGAATTTTTATAAATCCGTATTACTTATATACATCGAACGATAGCCCGTTCCCCCTGTGCAGGAGTTACATACAAAGAAGAACAGGGTAACATGAACGCCCGAGATACGCCCGTATGCCCCACAGCCTATCTGTCTTCATCGGCCCTTTGCGGCAATGCGGCACTCCCACATCCAACTATGCATAGCTTGCCCACCCCATGTATAGCACCGCCAGGTTGCGCTCATCAGTAGCTTGCTGGATGAGTTCGTTGACAGTGGCCTTTGTGCTCAACGTCTTGCTCAACTTCTTCTCCACAATACTAAGCGCTCTACCCGCCTCACCGGCCTGGTCTTCCTTTTCCCGTTTCTTGTGGCTCTCATGCACGACACCTGCCGCTTCCTCGACTGCCGCCGCTTGGCCCGAAGGAGCAGGTGTACCCCCAGGCGCGACACTGGTCGAGCGCGCGGTACCGTTGGCACCGGTTTCTTGATTTGCTTCTTGCATGCGTTTTGCTTTGGTCGGAGTGACGCTCCAGTTGACCAAGGGGTCGTAGCGCAGAACATTGAGCAGAGTCATGATGCTTTCCCTTTCCTCGCGAAGCGTATCCATAGTGAATTCGCAGCAGCGCCGGAAAACCCCCTCTGTCTTGGTATACCCCATACCATCCACCAGGTCACGCGTCAATCGGAACGGGACCACTTCCGGTACCGGCAGAACCCGACCAGCCTCAAAACTCACTCCAAGGTCAATGTGCACTACTTCACCAGACTTTTCGTCAAGCAAAATATTGTGACAATGCCGATCGCCCAAACCAAGTACATGACCCAGGATGGAAATGGCAGCCGTCGAGCGCGTGTACGCAAGACGGCGCTCGAACCATTCGTCAGGATCTTCAAAGCGTTCGAGCAGGAAGTAGCGCATCACAGGATGGAAATTTTCTGCAATCTTCTGCCACACCTTGACTCGTGTAGTGAGAATGTCTTGTTGGCAGGCACCAATCTCTTTGCGACATCTGTCGGGCTTGTAGTCATTCGGATAGTACTTTTCATGAGCCGGCATGACCCACAGATGCAGCGGAACAGTGTTTTGCACAAACTCCATCAGCCCAGATCTGGTTGAAAGCGGCAACACCTTGTAAGTACGAATGCCAAGGTTTCGAATACGCGTGGCCGTGTGATTCTTGAGCAGTCGTGAAACCTGGTCAAAGACCTGCTCCATGATGGCATCCTGACGTAGGTCGTCGTTTCCAGATTTGAACAATTGCTTGTAAGGCCGACCGTCGGTACCTTTGGCGGTGATGATCTTGGGCGCACTGAGGCCGTTTGCGATGCTCATCGTCGATTTGAATCCTGCAATCCTCGGCAAATCACTATAGTTCATGTTGGGTCGGACTTCAATCTGGAGTGTAGCAGGAGGTACGTTTAATCTGGGCACCTTGCTGACCAAGTCTTTGGACTCCTTGTATCTGTCGAGTTGCAGCTCGCGGCCTTGCTGCGTACTCTCTTTCTCGCCCTTGAACATGGCGAGATGGTGATAGATTTCATTGGATTGAGAGATGGAGCTCCAGTATGGTCGAGCTCTCTTGTCACTGCTCAGTGCAGTCGCAAGACCAGACGCCGCTTTCTGGCGAGACTTTGCCGATTCATCTTTGGCTCGGACGACATCCTCCCTGGTGATGGCGCCGACTTTCATTTGAATGGCAAAGATTTGATGCATGCCGTGATATGGATGCTCTACACAGATACGGAATACAAGCTCCATCAAGAGATGCTGGAAATCATTCTCCTCCGCTTGCAGCCGCGATGAGAGCTGATTCATCAACAGTGCAAACTTGCCGCTCGGAACGTCTTTGAGATATGTCTTCACAGCCTGATTTGCTAAAGTAGTGTCGCAGTATTCCAGCCATAGAGAGAAAACACGGAGCGCATCGTTGTTGTACTCGTCACAGGCCGAAAGCGACAAGAGGTAGTTCTCTAGGCACTGACGTAGGAACTGCTCGCGTCCTTGGCGCATTCTTTCGTACTCTGCATTGTCAAGGTCATACCAAGTTTTTGCTCGACGGGCGTTTCGATGATACGTCTCTCGCATTCCTCTGCTCTTGTCGGTCTTGGAAAGCTTGGTGAAGTCGTGGTATTCCTGCAGCTTGCGGTCCATGACGGTCTTGATACGATCCATATCTTCGGCTGCTTCGGGGCTGAGAAGTTGTTTGTCACAGAATAGCGCAAATTCGTGGAAAACTTGACCCGATCCCGAGCCTTGTCTTTGGCCTTTGAGCTCTCGAATTGCCGGCTCGAGATACTCGCTCATGATTGTGTCCGGTTTTGCCAGACGAGCCTCGGCGAGATGGTGACCCTAACATTATCAGCGATGAGATCAACACAGCTAGTATATATTACATACGAGTCGAGCAAGAAGCACAGGAAGGCTTAAATCAGCGTTCTGAGAATCAAAGTTGGCGTGGTCGATCAGATGTTGCCGCATTCGAATGGAAACCTCGGTCTCGCCCTGTTCCCAAAGGACGTTTGCTACCTCGTGTTGGGCGACGGCTTCAATGTCCAGCCCTATAGCCTTGCATTGTGGTACAATGTCGGAAAGATAAGTCACGCTTGCAAGCGATTCCTGGAGGGCGCCATGCTTCCTGCACACGCTAGAAGATGACACGAGGGCCTCGACTTCCATACCACGTATGGTTGCGGTTCTTGTATGCAGAGAGCTTACAAGAGCAGGATTGGAGCTAAGCACGCTGAATAGAGTTTCGCGGCAGGATAAAAGTTGGCGCACATCGCTAAACCTGGGATGGGTGAGTAGTTGATCTACGTAGTCATTTAAGGTTACTTACTCGCCAGCTCGCATCCATTTTTCCCGGGATTTCATTCGATCCCATGTATCTAATAGATACTCCGAGCGCTCCGTCATGATGACCTCTTCTGCCTCTGTCAGCACCCCCAAGGTGCGCAAGTGGACTTTAGTAGGGATGGATGCGTTATTCTTTCCGGCAAGGAAGTTCATCGTTGCTTGTAACTGATGGCTGAGGTTTTCCCGAGCCTTTTCAACACTCTTCGCATAATGCATCCCTTGAAATGCCTTGAACAATGTACTTGCTTCCGTATTGTTGACCTCGGGGGCCTTTATGTCCCATTGACCCAGCTTACGTGCCGTGTGGAATGTACTCGCAACTACATCGTCTCCTGCATCGTGAAATTGCTCGTTCAGGAGTAGGGAGTGCGTGACACTATTCATGTTGAGCATGATCAGCGACTTCACTGTGCCGCGGGAATCAGTGGGTTCCAATTCGTTCCGCCTACGCATTTGACTGTCAAGACGAGCGCCACGAAAGAGAAGGCTTTTCACGCCATCTCCCTCGTAGTCAAGCCGGTCAAGGACAGACAAGAGACTTGAACCTCGATTGACGCCGTAAAACGAATCAGGCTCATCGAGATTCTTGTAGATGGAAAGTTGGAGCTGCAATGGTATCTTCGGCGGTTCGACCATGACGGATGATCTCCTTGTGCTGCTTTTCACCACAGGCTGACCAGACGAAGTTTCTGCAAACAAGAGCGCACTTCTGTACATGGCACATGCACTCGCCGCCTGTGATGCTTCCAGGTAATTGACTTCCAACCACTTGTCTCGATCCACTCGAGTAGCTTCTTTTGGTATTGGCTGGCTACGAAGGTAGAGAATACACTGCACGATGATGCGGACGTGTGGTATCGTGGCCGAGTTACAATCGCGAAACCAGCCGGCTATAGCCTCTGAAACAATGTCGCGAACACTTCGGTCTTCTTCAAATTCGTCCAGAAGGACAAGATGAAGTATGTATGGCAAGAGCTTCTCAGCCATGTGGTTTATACCTATCAGAAGATCAGGAAGAGCATCGAGTACTGGGTCTTCAGTTGCGACTTTGCAGAGTGCTACAGTCAAGTCTCTCACCCAAGAGACTATTGGCTTGAGGGGTTTGGGTGACACCGCCTGTTGAAGTCCGTCTGTCAGGGGCTGCGCCGGGTTGTCTGGCTCTGGCGGTTTGTACATAAGGGCTTTGGCGATTGCCTCTGGGATGACGCGTTGCATCTCAACCATGTACTGCGAGTCTGGGACCAGGCGAGAGATTAGGCGCCGCACAGCATCCTCAGCTAGACTGACCTCTGTTCGGTCATCACTATAGAAGAGATCAATGACTTCTTTGACAATGGCCTCTCTTGAAGATGCACCAAGAGTAGACTTTGAGCTCTGACTTGAGAAGGCCCAAGGCCGAGCTCCAGCAGAGCTTTGTTTAACTTCTCCAAAGGCGCTATATGCCCGGCCTAAAACGCGTGCCGTCCATAATAGATAACCTTCTCCAACTTTGCTTCGTCGACACGAATCCCAGACAAGGGGCGCAAACTCTGCAGCGTCGCGGTCCAAGCCAAGAATGTCATCCCGTGCAGTAGGGGCTGGCTGAAAGTTTTGACAGAGCAAGTCTAGAGCAACGTCTCGTGATGTCTTGTTCAGCAGTTTGCGTCCTGAACGGACATCATCTAGAATCTCTAACAAGAGCTTGCTTTCATCGCTACCGCGGAACGAGTTTCCTTCTGCATTAACTTGCGAGGCAGCAGTGGTAATGAGCTTGAATGCTTTGACAGCTGAGGACCGTTCTATGGTGGCAATCGCCTGGGCATGAGCCTTCAGATATTCGGTGAGCCATGTATGAAATCGGGTGGCTGCATTCATATTCGCCATGTGTTGCGACTGCTGAGTGGTGCTTTCCTGCGATGAGCTTAAAAAGACTCGAAGTGAGATGAGAATTGATAGCCCGATACCCGTCACAAAGCTTAGCTGCTGGCGGAGGTACTCAGATCCATGCTCAAACAAGTACTGCATGATTCCTACTGTATCCTCTGTGCATTGCACATCTGTAAGGAATGGGCGTAGGGATTGGAGCGTCATTTGTAAGGGATAACCTTCGTGGGCGATTGGACCAGCCAATGCAACAACAACTCGGATTTTGCGGATCACCGACCTTGCATAGAGAGAACCAAGAGCTGGATGAATGCGATCGAGTAGAGAGCGCAACACAAAAGTATATGTGCTCGGAGACCAGAAACTAGTAGGCCTGTCACCTGTCCGTCTACATAAGCGCTCCAGTTGATCTGGTAAGTAAAAGGCGGAGAATGAAGGCTCTATCCCCATGTTGAGGCCTTGCGCAGATTGACTGATCCCGGTGATTTCGGCTAGAACTGCTGCGGCAGGGTTAAAGGCAGGTTTCTTGTCTAACGACTTGCCAAGACGTTCTTCGTGATCGATGGTTTGAAGCATATGTCCAAGAACCTGGGGGAAATGCTTCTGTATCAAGTCATAGTACTGGTCGCTGCTGACCATCTCCTTCAGTAGATTACCGAAGCTTGAGTCTGCTTTGTTACGAGCCGAGCCTCTACACGTATCCCATGCTATTGTGTATGCGGCTGCCTTGCCGATATTTTTCGACAATAAATGTCGTGCTGAATAGCCCAACTGGCTGGCCAGGTACTCCACTTCATCTTTACGACCAAACATGATTGCTTGTCCCACCACCTCAGCCTCGATATCACGTAACAGTTCGGGAAGCGAATCGTAGTCGAAAATTAGAAAAGGGATCGCACTGATCTCCTTGCCTCGATCCAACCATGTGAAGATAACTTGGGGAGCAAAGAGTCTGAACAGACTCTGGGAATCGCCAAGACACCTGAACTGAGCGACATTGGAAATGCACCGCTCGGCATGAAGAGCGGCCCCAGGTATCGTTCCTGCCGTTGCAAAGATGCGGTATACGCTATGGCGTAACAACGTGTGCCATTGGGACGCCAGCCGCGAGAGGACCAGCAGTCGAACAGCAATGCCTTCAGTGCCCTCGTCATCTCCAGGAAGACTACTGTCGACGTCTTGTAGTATCTTGTCGTGCTCGGACAGAACAAAGTCTTCGAATATCCTTGGCAGGCGTTCGGCGATATGGTATTTGACGGTCATTTCGCCACTCGCTAGCAGCTCAAACAAACTCGTGCGCACCGAAGGAACCTTACGGTTGTGTGCAAAGTCGGGATGGTGTTTGAGTAGACCATGAAGGAAGATGGCAATAGTTGTCTGCAAATTGGCTGAGCGTCTTACTCCTCCCTTTTCCATCTCCTTGACGTAGTATACATACAATGCCTCAATGTTCTCATAGAGATCTTGGGCCTCCCGGTCGACTGCATCAGACGTCCAGACAAGCGTTGTACCAATCAAAACCTCCACGAGCATACTATTGGCGACTTCTGATGTGTTGTATTCGCGAGCGCGAGGATCAATGAGTGCTTCACTAAAGCGCTCTAGGAGACTCAGGCAATCGCTTCTGGAGATTTCCAAGTTACTGCTCCACAATGTGCGAAGGAATCGTCGTGAGTAAAGCAGATCGCTCTCCGAAAGAGACACCAAGTAGTCTGTGAATCTAGCCGGAATCACTCCTTGGTCTGGTTCTGGGCAGTCCATTGAAGAGGATATTAACTGGAGGTATGCTGCGCAGGATGCGCGCAAAGCCGATATGTCATTCTCAGCCTGGAGGTCGTGACGGGGTACATCGTTATCGAAGATGGATGCTCCTACGGTCATCTGTGAGCCAGATGCATCCTCCATCTCCATGAAATCTTCATCCTCTGCATAGAATGACTGCTTGACGTCTTTGCGTTGGCCAAAAGCCGTGGACAAGTGTTGAGCTACTAAATGGATGCCAGTTCGCTTGTAAACATCAGTACCCCGACCTTGAAGTGAACCAATGTCAGGAAGACTCTTCGTGCAAACTGCAAGGACAGCATCAATCTTGTATTGTTCCGTCTGCGGTCTGGTCAGAGTGACAGAAAGGAGATCAATTAGATCAATCACGGACGACTGAAGAGCCGACACTCGGCGGTCATCCGGGTTACCAAGTGCAGCGACAGCTGGTGCAACGATGCAGAGATTCGTGACGATCCGCATCATGTCCGAAGTAATGCCCGCAGCATTTGTTGCAATCATATCTTTCCAACGTTGCCTTGCTTTGTCAACCTCTGAGAGACAGAAATCAAGTATTCTGTTTCCCATTTGGGTAGGGTGATAGTCGCTTATTAGCTCCTCGGAAGCAGTGTGCTCATCGTCACTCTTTGCCGCAAAATCCTCTGTGGATGGAAGAAGCAAGAGGTAATGAGCCAGATCCTTGTAACGCGCTGTATGAGTCCTAGCCTGCGCTATGGGTCCCAATACAAGAAAACTTGCTGCTTTTGGTGGAGCAAAAGTCAGGTCAAGACAGGTGTAGATTATACGCAGCACATCGCGAGCATTGCAGTGGTGTGCAGCCAGCGAAGAGTAGGTTCGCTCGTACCATGAACCTTGTATATTCTTAGTTGAACTCTAGAGAATGTATGGTAGCACTTACTTGGAGTCCATTTGCCAAGAAGCCAATTCAAGATTCGCTCAGCAGTGGAGCTGAAGTGGGTTGGATTTTCCTTGACACGCTCCTGTAAGATGGTAGTCATCAGTGATGAGCTGCTCTCCGTGAGTAGCGCAGGCCCACTCAATTCAATGGATGCAAGTATGGATTGGGTGGTCCCTGACACCTCAGAGAATGGAACGATGTTGAGCCTAAGCAGGACGTCCATAAGATGACATGCTACGCGAGATAATGAAATGGAAGTGACTGATCGGGAAGCGCTCTGCCAGGCAGATATCCAATAAGGCAGAAGTGACGCATGGCATGCTGATTGCTGGAAGGCAGCTCTAAGTGGAAGTTAGATAAACCTGGTTGCATACGACCGTGACACTCACCCAGCCAAGCCTAACATTGCCCATACTGAATGTACGGGGTTTTCATCGGAGATGCATGATGTAAGCTTCTCTAACATAGGTTGGAGGTCCTCCTCACTGAAAGGACCTTGCTGTGCCATGAAGGCAACAATTTGTAATGCTGCCCGTTTGGCGTTGGATCTAGGTTCAGATACGTGACGCAGGTATTCTGAAGACAACTGAGTAACGCGAAGACGTTTGCTAGAGCTCTCTTCAGTATCGCTGCGGTCGCAGGCAATGGTACGTCTTCGTTGGTCAAGCATAAAGGAGAAGCGCGCAATGGTAGCGACTGTAGACCACAGCCCTTCGTGACGTTGGTGCTCTGTGTCCATCGAAAAAGCATAAGTGTGCAGTGGATGGGCATCGTCAGTAGGAGAACCTAGATGGCGAAAGCAGAGATGGTCTTCTTCAAGATACTGGTGAGCGGTGGTTTCTTGTCGGCGCCGATAGTCGCTATATATGGTCTCGATGAGCACCTCAAGATCCGAGCTTGTAGTCTCATCATATGCATCAGTTAGGAGGCTTGCGATATGTGCTTCAGTATATGTTAAGGTGATTAAGATTTCGTCTCGCAGCATGACATCAGACCACATAGACTTTAGCAGAGGCAGTAATTTACGTGTCGTCCGCTTAGTCAATTCAAGAGACTGCAGTGCAGTACGAGCAAGAACAGAATTCACGGCTGCAAGTGCAGCCACGACGACACTTCCACGCCCAGTCTTGTGTTGCAAGTAGCGCAACAGGGCAGTCAAGACAGCCTCGGAGCGATCAAGCAATGGCGCATTTGAGGCTTTTACGAGATGATGGATGCATTGCACGAAATCTTCTGCTGCGTAGGCATGCTCGGCAACGACTGGCTTGGTCCTGGACACAGCCACACGAGGCGATGCTCTAGGAGAAGGGAAGTCGGCAGGCTCGAGTGGGGTGCGAGCGCGCCTTGAGGTGTTAGTGCTCCAGCTATTCTGAGGCTCACCTTCAGCGGCAATGGGCTCTGAGAAGAAGCCGGCCAGTGAGGTGATGCAGAAGTCTACTGCATCGTCCCAGCAGTCCTTGGACAGACGTTCGACATGGGGCTGGTATTCGAGGAGTGAGCGCAGTGTCTTGGGCAGGTCTCTTAGGAGCGGCTCGACCAAGCCGCCATTGACCGGCAGTACTTGGATAATGGTGTCTATGATGATCTCTACGGTGGAGCTCTTGATGGTGCGCACGCCCGACGCAATAACATGGCGCAAGGCCGAGGCGGCCAAGGGAAGGAGGGCGCCCGTCTTGGGCGTCCTGGCCTTGCTGCGCACAAAGGCGGCTCGTTCATCACGCAGGCATTGGAACAGAGTCTCGCACAGGGCCAGGTATGCCTTGTTGCCCAGCGCCTCGAGGCTGGGCTTGCCGCGATTGTGCTTGAGGATGTGGATGAGGTCTTTGAGGCCCGTTGTTCGATCGGTTACACGTGACGACTGGATCAGGACTGCGCGCTGTTAGCACCTACACATGCATGCATCCAGGGCCATTGTTTGTGGGCGCTCACGCTTTGCGTCCTGGATGCTGGTTGCCCCCATGGCTATCGCTCACTACAGCCACTGCTGCGGAAGCTGCGCCGTCTCAGAGCAGTCAATGGCGCGAGGCCGGAGTCGGCCTGTCGCGATATACGCAGCAACTGTTGGGGGGAGACTCTATGGCCACAGCATCTCTGTGCCCATTGCAGCTCGTGTGGGTGCGGAGTTGAGGGCGGAGGTGGTGATGGTGACGGGGGGAGCGCGTCCAGGGCTGGCCCACAATCGGCGCTAAGAGCTTCTCGCGTTGGGAGAAAGTCCATCGAGCTTCACTGTTGCCAAAACACAAAGACGCCAACCACAGATAATGCGCCAGCCGACCGCGTGACACTCTCATGGCTGAACAAGACAGCCTCGCCGCCCTTCAGGGCCTCCACCGCGACTTATGCGCCCACATCGACTTGCAACTGCCGGTGCTCGAGCGCCTGCTACTGAACCTGGAAGCGCATTTGGAGGAGCTCAAGACGCTGCTGGACAAGAAACCAAAGAACGACAAGAGCAGACAGGCTCTGGCTTCCGGTAACAAACCCGCCACGCTCCGTGCAGAGACGAGTGCTGACCGCGCCAGGCAAGATCACCATTGACGACAGCGAGTACGAGGTCAACGACGACTTCAAACAACAGACGCTTGAACTTGCTGATGCTCTGGATCTCGATGAGCTCGATGCCGCCGCCCTCTTCCTCGGCGCCCAAACCGAAGCCCGTGAGCTAGACCGCTCCCAGTTGCAGACGGCCGTCATCCGCTTCCACCGCCGCCGCGAGTATGTCCTCTTGTGTGTGCGCATCTTGATGAAGACGGTTTTGGACAGCGACGATGCTCAAGTCGAGGGGCTGCCCGTCCTGCAGGAAGCTGTCCAGATGATTGTCGGTGTGCACGGCACAACAAACTTGGCCAATGCCTTTGGTTTCTGGGCCAAGTGCCTGACGAGCATGGAGGCAGTGGAGAGGTGGTTGCAGTTCATTGCTGAGCGCGTACAGAGTACCCAGGTTGTGGGACAAGTACCTCTGCCCGGGTTTGTAGAGATTATGGACTTCCAGCGCCAGAGCCTGACCAGACAGCACGAGAACCTGGCTGCAATTTGTACCCATATGATCAAGCCTGGATACGTCAACCTCGACAACTACAAGTCCTTGCTTGCCCGCGCCAAATCGCTCGATCGACATGACCTTAATACCATCCATTACGTTCCCATCCTTCTTCGGCTTACGTCCTGGGTCGCCTCGGACAGCAACAACGTTACATTGAGGGAAGCGCGGAATTTGCACGACTCGTTGATGAGTGGACGTGAAAGCGACAACTGGCTGCTGAGGAATCTGCATGCGGCAACATTGACTTGGTGGCTGGCAGAGTACAGCGGACGCTACATGGACCCCAACACCCAAGACGCTGCGTTGCAAGGCATCAACTTCGATGATGAGGCCAATGCTCGATCCGACGTCTTCCTCAAGGCCCTTGGTGATGGCGCATTCCATTTCATGCTTTCCGTCAGCCAGGATGTGCGCCCAACGCGCTGGTATGACCCCCAGAAGACTAGCATGTTATCAACGCTCTTGCAAGACACGGCTGTCTTGAGTCGAGACTCGGTGCAGCCCGAAGACTTCTTCAAGAACCTCCTCATGGAGCAGTTGCAGACCTTTGTTGATTCCTTTATCACGCACATGCCAGACACGCTACGCAAACTCAAGGCCGAGGAGGACGATCAGCGCCGACGACTGCAACTCCACTTCCAGCGATCAACCGGAGAATACCCACTGCATCTGGAGCGATTCATGGTGATTGTAGCCTACGCATTCGATGGTTTCCCCGATGCCGCTGAAGACTTCTGGAGTGACAAGGAAAGTAACTTGTACGGATTCCTGCAATGGGCGGCCAAGCGACAACCTACCCCACGTATAGCCATGTTTTGCGAAATGCTGCGCGCCATCGGTACTGGAGAGACGAATGCAGAAGCTGCGCATCGCTTCCTGCTTGAAGAAGGCGCGTCAGCCTCTGGCAAGATTCGCCGAACTAGCTCGCTCAGTTACACCACAATCTTCAATGAATTGAGTGAGTTTGAAAAGGACATTCATGAACCGAAGAAGGCCATTCAGGCTGGCGTATATGCTGCCGCCACCAACCCAATTGACCAGATTGTAGAGCCGGAAAGTGCAACCATGCTCGAAAGCTACTTCCGACTCATTTCGCACATCTGCCGACAAAGTCCCACCGCCCGCAACTGGATACTCGAGGTCAAAGAGTTCGACTTTGCCAATATCTGCTTTGGCCTCTGCACGGATAAAGTCGAGAGCGGGTTGCGCGCAGCTGCTTTCGACGCCTTGTCCGCCCTACTTGTAGGCAAGGATGCTCCACGTGCCAATGCCATGTGGTTCATGCTTGACGACTGGACTGTCAACGGCTTCTACACTGGTTCCAAGCAAAACAACACTCTGGGGGCTGCACCGAGGGACGACTTGTGGCCCACTCTCGCCGACGGATACGACGAGTCCATCGCCTTGGTTCGCCTTCTCCACATGCTGGTAGAGCCCTATCCCGAGAATGAAGGCTTGAACGATAGTCTGCCGTTCCCTGAAGGCTTGGGTTCTTCGCGTAGAATGCCCGGTATTGAGGGTTTTATCGACTTTGTCATGCAGCATGTGTTTGCAGAACGCTCTTTGGATGTACTTGATCCTCTCCAACGCAACGTCATGCGATGGACTTGCTTGCGCTTCATGGTAACTTGTCTCTCCACATTCAATGAGAACCTTGTTGTCTTCGCAAACAAGTCTAGCATACCTGTTGACGATGTTATTGATCCTTCATCTCTTGCCGTTTATGTTGCGCTGCACCCGTTCGCGCGCGTCATGGAATGGCTTTTCAATGACAAAGTCCTCAAGGCCCTCTTCGCAGCCGCGCACCATGATGTGACTATGGTCGATGCTGCTCCATCAGACTCGCCCTTGATCCAATCTCTCATGCTAAGCATTGAGGTGATGGACTGGGTCATGAAGCTTCAAGCTACGTATCTGGACATCGTCAGGCCAGTGCTTAAGCAGCAGACCTCTTTCCAGCATTCTCCGGTATCAAACCTATCACTAGCGTCTTTCGAGGACGCAATCTTGAACAACCTTCAAATAGTTGTTGATCTTGGCTTGTACTGTGGCACAGGCCACGAGGCCTTGACGATTGCTTCTCTTCAATTACTGGAGAAAATGGCCTCTTCCCGCAAACTTGCAGTCTCCCCTGCAGGATTTGGACAACGATCCGGTCGAAGCAAAATTGTCGGCATATTGGAGAAGGATAATGAAGCAGAGCGCATTGGCAGATCCCTTTCGGGTCTGATGCGATTCAGCGCCGAAGAGCTTGAGGCTGGAGAAGAAGCTTCTGGATACATTGTCAAACTTCGCATATTGGATTTCCTGAATAGTTGTTTGGCTGCTGTGTCTCTCCGGCCAACCATCGCGCACATTCTTTTGGGTTTCTCATGTGGGACAAATGCTGTACGAATTGCCGACGATAGTCTTTGGTCCAATGGACAAGCTCTCTTCCATAGCATCCTTTTGCTGGGCGTCGAGTACCCGGACAACGACGGAGAACAATTCTTAGCATGGAGAGCCGCGATCAAGACCCGGTGCTGGCAGGTGCTCCAGAAACTCTGGCGCTCGCCGCTGACAAGTGCTATCATCATGGAGGAACTGCGCGACAACGAGTTGCTATTTATCGAAGCACCCCAACTCACTCCCATTACTCTCGAGATACCCTGGGATGGCATGTCTCTAGCTCAGGGACTTGGAGTTACCCCAAGCGACTATTCTGCATTCTTCTCTGGGCCGCCAGCACTTGCCCTCCAGAACTTTCTCCAACGTCGTGCTGCATTCTTAGACTATGAGTCGAGAGAACTTCGGTTAACAGTCAAGGAAAATATGCCGACAATGAAATCCAGGATCCAGTCCCTACTTCTTGGCACCACTATTAGACCTGGCGAGGACGCTGGAGTGAATCCTAATATTTTCGACCTGTTCGATTTCATGGAGCTCACCTATCCAGAACGCGCTCTGCCAGATCAGCACAAGTTCTTTGAAGGCGTGAGTCTCGAATCATGCCAAGAAGAGAAGGAGGGCTGCACACTCTACTCAATACCGCTACTAGAACAAGTGATCCGATTGAAGCTAAAGTATTGGAGGAAGGATGGCTTACTCAAAGAGGAGGAGCAGGAGATAGAGCTCACTGAACAGGCTGAGCTCTTGATGGCCATCTTCGTCGACTGGAATCGCCGCGCCCAGCTCATACGCTATCACAAAGAAATCCTTCAATCTTGGGTTCAAGTTGTGATGGTAGCGGTGCACAACTGCGACTTTGAAAACGGGGCTCGAAGTTCTTTCATCCTACAAACCCTGCAAGTCATCCTTCCGAAGCTCGAACAGTCATACGCCGCCGATATATTCACTGCTCTACAACTCGCCAGCCTTGCCGAGTCTCTCATTCAAAAGGTTGACTTTGAGTCCACAGCCTTTGATAAGACTGGCGACTTTGCCAACGACCGATTGTCACAACTCTTCCGTGCTGCACTGGTCGGCATTCATAGCCCAGTCTCTACAGCTGAGCTGCGGGAATACTGCTACCAAATTTGCTTCCGCTACATGCACGGTACCTTCCAGAAGGCAACGCCAAACTCCGTGCTTGGCCGTCACACACTCAACGCAATCAGGAACTGTGGAAGCCATATGCTCGAAGTGATTTGCGACGATGCCTACAGCGGTCAAGGAACGTCCAAGGTCTCTGCGCTCCTTCTTCTCAATGCATTTGTAGCAGTTGCGACTCGTCAATCTTCCAAGTACATACTTGAAAGCTTCGTTTCTCTCAACTTTATCGGTGTTCTTGTTGACAACATCAAGCACATCCCTGAGGAACTCCGCGCTGCGACTGCGCCACAGGTGCCAGTCCTGCTTTCCTATTACGACGCTAGTCTTGCACTCCTCCTCCGTATATGTCAATCTCGTCTAGGAGCGGCGCATGTGCTCAACGCAGGTCTCTTTCCGGCTGTCCGAGACTCACAAATCTTCTCCGTGGACCCTGACATCGGCCTCGAATTCGACGACGCGAATGCTCTACGCAAATATTACGAACTCATGCTGGCTGTACTACGGGTAATCAATGCCGCAGTTATTGCAAGAGGACGACAAAACGATCAGACGGTGTTCCAAGCAAGAGAGTTCCTGAAGGACAATAGGCATAGCATGGTTAGCATCTTCAAGAGAAGTGTGAACGTAGGTGTCGGGAAGGGCGAGGAGGTACAACAGGACCTGGTAGACTTGGTGGATTGCTGGACGGTATTGGTTGACGTTACTGGATTCCTACAAGTAAGTCATTTGTGTAGAAACGGGATCAGCCGACATATCGCTAATGTGTTGCAGTACGAAGATGAGTCAAGTCTGAAGAAAGCGAGGCCAAATATGTTCTCATAAGCAGCACATCCGATTAATGCCATGGTCTGGGGGATGAGATTATGTGTTATGCGCTTGACGGGTACGCTCTGTTATGTAATGTGTAGAAAAAGCATTTTTCCAAAGGTTGTTCGATTTGGCCCATTTTCATTCCACCCTATCACACGACACCGTGCATCGAAAGTCTCCGTGTAGTCACATCATAGATATGTCCCAGAATGACAGTTGGGGGAGGGATATGCAAGCCACAGGGCCCGGTAAGACTTATCGATAAGCGCTCCTCGGAGTGCACATCATCGTCGCTCCCTTGCATTGTCTCCCCAACCAATCGTGCCAACTTGGCGCCGATAGAGCAATATGCCTACCGGCGGACAAAAATCCCTCTTCCCTCCTTTTCGCCCCAATGCTTCAACCTATACCGTGTCATGCCACACCTACATTTGGATACAAAATGCTGAGATGAGTGTCGCCAATACCGGTGCGTGGGCAAGAGCGCTTGTACACAATGGTGTATCGCGGCAAGCCTTCAGCTGCATGCGCTGAATGCAGGAAACTGCGCAGCCGGGTGAGTAGTCACTTTCACGGGGAGAATCCCTGCTGTACCCACCTTCCCTTTCCTTGTACTCGAAGTTTATATGACTCGCCGACTGAATAGCAAGTGTTGTTCGTCCTGTACGTTCCTACATTACTGATACTTGTTAGTGTGACAAGAAACTGCCTGCCTGTGGACAGTGTATCAAGGCTGGCCGTGGCTGCTCAGGGTATCGCAACATGGTCGACCTCATGTTTCTCAATGAGAGTAGCCGAGTGGTTACACAGAACCGGGGTCGCATTTCGGCTAGGAAAATGCCTCTAGATGATGATGATGCCAACAAGATGTTATTTCAACGAGCTAAAAATCAAGAGCCACCCGAATCTCCTTTGCGATTAGCTGGTTTCATCATGTATCAGCCTCTGGACGACCTCGGGGTCAATTTCTTCATGAATAACTTCATCGTGGACGATCCAAACATGTCGTTGATCCACTATCTCCCCAGCTACTATGCCAGATTAGGATTCTCTGGTCCTGCACTGCGACAGATGTGCGCAGCTGTTGGGCTAGTCAGCCTTGCGAACAAATCTCACAGGAAGGATATGCTAGATGCGGCCACCAAAAACTACTCTACTGCAATACGAGTTATTAACGCTGCTCTATTATGTCCAAAGAAGGCAGCTCAGGATTCCATACTTGCATCGATATTCATGGCAGCCATGTTCGAAGCCTTGATCATCCCACGACATGTAGGCATGGATAACTGCTGCACGCATCTAGCAGGTGCTGTATCAGTGGCACACTTGATTCTGAAGCAGGAGGGGCATACTGATGTCACGATACAACAGTGTACGGCACTGGTCAAGATTGTCATCATGAACTGCTGGGTTCAACAAATATCCCTACCACCCAACTTTTCCGAGTTCAAGAATCTGGTAGAAAAGAAAGCTGCACGCACTTCCGTATATGACATGTTCTTGAATATAGTCATGGAACTGCTCCAGTTCAAGAATGAAATCCAGAACTCAATGCAAGATGGCCCTACTGCTATCATAGCAAAGGCTCTGGCTATCGACAGCTCTCTAGACGATTTCGCGCGTACATTGGACTGTCAGATTCCGTTTGAATCTGTCCAACTACCTGCTGGTGAGAGCGAGTATTTGGCTTACAAAGGATATTATCACAGTAAGAATCTAAGGTCTAGTATTGATTGATAGCTATGCCTAACGCAGACCGAAAGTATATCCTCAACACATCCATGCCCATTTATGGAACAACGTTCGCTCATCCCGCATACGCCTCCACCAACTCATCGTACGACAATCACAAGGCCTCACACCGACCCCAAAACTCAGCGCTCAAAAAGCAACATCCAAAGCCGTCATCGTTACACTGGCCACGGAAATGATCGCAAGCGTGCCCCAGCTTGCAGGCTACCTTGAAGACCTGGAAACATCAATCACACCCATCATACGCATCGTATGGACCGCAGACGGCATCTCATATGAGCTGAGATATCCAACACAGCGATGCGCCGCTGCTCACACCCCCGAATCCAATCCTCACAGTTTTTACCACATACTGTATCAGTTGTACATCTACGGAGCTGAATCGTGTCTACCCCAGTGTTACACGGGGTCTGGAGTGCTAATACTTCTCTGGCTCGATCCGGGTTAGGGCGAGTAGGATTGGGGTTAGCGCCGTGAGAGTTGCCTGGCGATTCTTAATGGAAAAGAGTTATGGATGTAACCGGGGGTTTGACAACGCT